>NC_079212.1:112353866-112653866 GCF_029633865.1 Lampris incognitus
TGTGTTACAACAAACATAATACACGATAGATTTTTTTTTTGTTACAGCCATTTTCATTTAAAAGTTGCAACCTAGATATGCATGGCATTTTGATGCGACATGCAACGTCACTCATTCTAGAGTGATTTGTTCCTTCTGGTCCAGTCTTTGGACTCGCTGCCTCCTACTGGGCATCTATTGTAAATACCTTCTACGTTTTCTTCCTAGCCAGGTGGGAATGCTTATGTACAGGCAGTGCTAAAACGTAGGCTGAACAGTATACTGAAACAGTATTGCACTATGAAACATTACAGGACCATTTTCTTTTCAGTTTGCCACCTTACTGCCCCAGTGCACACCTTAGCCTTTTACTAGTCTTAATGAATGATATTGTATGCCACATCATTATTACAGCATATATTGAAATATCTATGATTGTACATTGTACCATCATCCAAGCAGTAGGATGTTTCCTGTTGATTGACAAAGCATTGTCCTGTATCCGAATCAGAATCATATATATTGCCAAGTACAAGAACATACAAGGAATTTGTCTTGGTATATTTGTGCAAGAGGGAAAAATAACAGTAAAAAGTAAAGACAAAAGTTTAAAAGAATAACAAATAAAAAATATATAAAAGATAAAATTAAAATTGCAATAAGGTGCAATCAACACCTGTTTAGAGTTGAAGATGAGACCACGTGGCAGCTCCTGATGCCCAGCACTGTGGCAGGAGCTGTATCTACAAAGTTAAATGATAATTTTTACGAAGTTGTGTACAGGGTAGTGCAGGTTTTATGCTAGGTGTCCATATACAGAGAGCAGAGTAAGAAAGATAAAAGGGGGTGGGCAGAAATGTCAGGATCTGTAGGTATCTGGGGGCTTGTTAGAAAAGCCTACTGCAGAAGGGAAGAAGCTGTTCTTGTGGTGTGAGGTTCTGGTTTTTATAGACCTTAACCTCCTGTCAGAGAGGAGTGTTTTAAAGAGACCATGGCCTGCGTGGGAAGGATCAGCCTGCTCAACTCAATGTCCTGGAGGTGTACAGGTCATGGAAGGATGGCAGGTTGCAGCCAATCACTCTCTCAGCAGAGTGAATGATAGGCTGGAGTCTGCCCCTGGCAGTGGCAGTAGTGTACCAGATAGTGATGGAGGAGATGAGGGTGGACTTAATGATGGCAATGTAAAAGTGCACTATTATTGGCTTGAACAGGTTGAACTTTTTCAGGTGCCACAGGAAGTATATTCTCTGCTGTGCCTTCTTAGTGAGGAAGCTGATGTTCAGCTCCCACTTGAGGTCCTGGGTGATGGTGGTGCCTGGGAAGCGGAAGGATCCCACAATATCGACTGAGGAGCCACACAGGGTTATAGGGATGGTTGGGGCTGGGTACTTTCTGAAGTCCGCAACCATCTCAACTGTGTTTGGAGCATTGAGCTCCAAGTTGTTTTAGCCACACCAGGACACCGGATGGTCAATCTCCCAATTGTAAGCAGACTCATCCCCACCAGAAATGACCCCAATAAGGGCGGTGTCGTCGGCAAACTTCAGGAGCTTGACTGACTGGTGACTGGAGGTGCAGCTGTTCATATACAGGGAGAAGAATACGGGTGAAAGGACACAGCCTTGAAGGGAACCAGTGTTGATGGTCCGGGAGTCAGAGACACATTTCCCTAGCTTCACATGCTGTTTCCTGTCAGATAAGAAGTTGGTGATCCACTTGCAGGTGGAGACGGGCACATGCAGCTGGGAGAGATTGTCCTGCAGCAGATCCGGGATGATGGTGTTGAAGGTAGAGCTGAAATCCACAAACAGAATCCTGGCGTAGGTTCCTGCAAGAGGCCAGGTGCTAGAGGATGAAGTGGAGCACCATGTTTACTGCATCGTTCACAGATCTGTTGACTCTGTAGGCGAACTTCAGGGATTCCAGTTGTGGGTCAGTGATAGTTTTAAGGTGGGACAGAACAAGGTGCTCAAAAGACTTCATTACCACAGAGGTCAGGGTGATGGGTATGTAGTCATTGAGTCCTGTGGTCCTTGTTTTTTTGTTTTTGTTTTTTTTGGGGGAGGGTGAGAGTGGAACTCTTGAAGCAGGCTGGTACAAGGCATGTCTCCTGTGAGGTGTTAAAAATGACTATGAACACTGGAGACAGCTGATCGGCATTGTGCTTCAGCGTGGAGGGAGAGACAGAGTCTGGTCCAGCAGCTTTGCGGGAGTTTTGTCTCTTGAACAGCTTGTTAACATCCCTGTCCAGGATGGAGAGAGTTGTCCTTGTGGTAGGGGAGGAGGGGGGCCTCTAAGGTGGGCAGTTGTGGAGAGGTCCAGGCCCCTCCTGAGGTGGGGAAGTAGGAGCTGATGGTCAGGAGCTGGTGGATGGAGTCATGGGGGATAGTGTGAGGACTGTCCCATTGTCTTTCAAATTGACAATAGAACTCATTCTGATCGTTGGCCAGGCGCAAGTCATTTGTGGAGTGGGGGGCTTTTGGTTTGTAGTTGGTGATCTGTCTGAGGCCATTCCAGACAGAGGCTTAGTTTTTTTCGGAGAACTTCTGTTAAAGTCTCTCAGTGTACAGTTCATTTAGCATCTCTTACCACCTTGCTAAACCTGTATTTACACTCTTTAAACTGGACCTTGTCCCCACTCCTAAACGTTTCCTCCTTTTCCAACCTAAGCTGTGTGAGTTTAATTGTAAACCACGGTTTGTCGTTGTTGTAACTAACCCTGGTGTGTGATGGTACATAGCTGTCCACACAGAAGCTGATATAAGACATCACAGCCTCTGTGTACTCATCCAGACTTTTGGTGGCAAACCTGAAAGCATCCCAGTTAGTACAGTCCAAGCACGCGCGAAGATCCTCCATAGCGTCACTAATCCACTTCTTAAATGTCGTCACAACAGGTTTAGAGAGTTTTAATTTCTGGCTATATGCAGGAATCAGGTGGACCATGACGTAGTCAGTGTCCCAATGTAGTGTGGGGGACTGCATGATAGGCACTGTTGGTTGTAGTGTGACAGTGATCTGAAGTGTTCTCCTCCCTGGTCGGGCATTTAATCAGCTGACAGTATTTAGGTAGTTCATGGCTGAGAGTCCCTTTGTTAAAGTCGCTGAGAACAATAACAAAAGAGTCCGGGTTTGTCCGCTCCACACACAGTATCTGGTCAGCAAGCATACACTGTGCCTCCTGCACGTCAGCCTACAGTAGAATGTAAACACCAGCCAGAATGAATGAAGCGAACTCACTGGAGGGAGTAAAAGGGTTTACAGTTGATGAAAAAAGTTTCCCGAACAGGAGAACAGTGCTATAGAATCACTGTCACATCTTTACACCAGCCACTGTTAATATAAACAAATACCTCCACTTTGCGCTTTGCTGGAGAGCTCTGTGTCGTGATCCATTCTGAACAGCTGGAAGCCTGCCAGTTGCAGCGCATAGTCCAGTATTGATCCACACAGCCAAATTTACGTGAAGCACAAAACGCACGATGAAGAAAACTCTCTATTCTTACCCGCCAGTAGATGAAGTTTGTCTAGTTTACACAGGGATCACACATTAGAGAGAAATATTCCCGGCAACGGAGTGTGTAGTCTATGTCTGTGGCGATGCACGAGCGCACCGGCACATTTCCCTCTCCTCTGACGTTTCACTGCATGAATAAAGATGAGTGCACCTTTGACCAAAATGTCCAGTAATTCTGCAGATGGGATGAGAAAGTTGGGGAATAAATCTGCAGAAGTAGTTTCCCTATGTTCATAATCTCTTCTTTGGTAAAAGAGCTCCGGGTATTGTAGCAAAACACTGAGTTTACGGGGGAAAAAAACAATACAAAACAATGCGCACCAACACACTGAGCCTGCCATCCGCGGCGCCGTTTTAGTTTTCATAAATATACCTGCCATCTCAATTCTGTACCACTGTAAAACCCTTATTTTTTATTATTATTATCAGGTGGAACGTTTACCCATTCTAATTGACAGCCCAAAGAAGCTGGACCATCAGCTCTCCTCAGACCCTGATAAAACCCCTGTCAGTAACCCAGCCAACACCACTGACTCTGAGCCTGAGGAACTGAACCAGCCAGGTAGGACAGGATATAATCTAGGATATAGTCTCAGTCTTGCACAGTTAGACTCTCCTCAATATTTGTATTGATTTGACTCCTGCGTTAGTGCAGGGAGAAGAGTTTCGCTCCAGCTGCTTGTCCATTGGGAATGAAAGTACCAAAAAATGAGAGAAATCCTGACAATTTTAATTCTATTTGTCACAATGCATTTCTTCTATTTAGCACACTGGTGCTAAATGTTGATTGAGGGTATGATGGATACCTCATGTGTAAGCTAACCTTTGATCTTATTTGCAACTGTCACAAAAATTAAGTGAACATATAGAAGAAACAAAGGAATCGTGGAGGGTTGACAATTAGTGCTTTTTCTCTGAAAACACAGGAGCAGAATTATAAATAGCCGTTTCCTGTGAAGTGACTGCTGACAAGCATGTTTTTTTTAGCTGTCAAAAATTCTTGAGAAATAAACAAAATTAGAAACAAGGGATACCCCGTATCAGGTAGGTCACTAAACAATGCTGAATAAAGCAAGAATGGGTAATATCTGTGTACATCTAGAGGGGGGAAAAAGTTTCATCGACAAAGCCAAATAACCAGTTTATGCAGGAGCTCTGATTAGCATGATGCCTTTTCCAAAAATACCTGTAACCCTAAAGAGAACAGTCATTCTGTCAGGGGGATGTCATTACTTTATTTGTCAAGTGTGAATATGTCACTTGAAAAAAAAAACTCATTTCTCAATGTCACTTGCTCATGTTATGTTGTAATTGGTTGTCCTTCCCCAGAGAAAGACCAGGAGGAACCTAAGCTGACCTGTGAATACTGTGGCTGGGTGGACTTTGCCTACAAGTTCAAGGGTTCTAAAAGATTTTGCTCAGTTGTGTGTGCAAAGCGGTAAGTCGACTTTTGCCTTAACTTTTACTATTCTCACTGTTTAAAAAATACCAGTTAATCCTAGGGAATTGATATACCAGGTTGTCTCGTGGGACTAGACGTGACTCAACCCTTTTGTGATAAGATAACATGCCTGGAGACAACTAGTTGAAATTGTTGTTGTGGATGGTAGCAAAATTCGCTACAGTCACATGCGCAGCGCTACAGCCACAGTCAGAGCCCACCTCCAACTACCTGCGATCCATGCACTTTTAACGTCTGGAGTAGAACCAACAACGCCCATTGTTGACCTTCCCCACTAGACAAGTGATGTGTTTTTGGGTTAAAGTGTTGTCCGTTTTGATTAAAATGTTTTTCCTTTCCTTAAGATTATGCTTATTTTTAAGGCTAGTAATGTTTTCTCTGCAAGGGCGACACACATGTTCTAATGGAGTCTTCTGTTGGGACTCTTCAGCCATGCTAGCTAGTTATCAGCTAACCATAGACTTGTTGTCTATATGACCATGTTGACAAGACCACTATTAAACTCTCCTGTTTGAATCACCACTCATGTTTTGAGCTCTGTCTTCTCAAGGATTGGTTAAGAAATGTCAAACTGTTTCATTGCTCCCATCTACATTTAAGCCAAGCCACTTAACCGTTGTCCCCAGAAGTACAGTGCATCCGGAAAGTATTCACACCCCTTCACTTTCCCCACATTTTGTTATGTTACAGCCCAAAATGGATTAAATTCCTTTTTTTTCCTCATCAATCTACACACAATACCTCATAATGACAAAGTGAAAAAGGTTTTGTAGAAATTTTTGCAAATTTATTAAAAATAAAAAACTGAAATATTGCATGTATACATAAGTATTCACACCCTTTGCTATGACACTCAAAATTGAGCTCAGGTTCATCCTGTTTCCACTGATCATCCTTGAGATGTTTCTACATCTTGATTGGAGTCCGCCTGTAGTAAATTCAGTTGATCGGACATGATTTGGAAAGGAACACACCTGTCTATATAAGGTCCCACTGTTGACAGTGCATGTCAGAGCAGAAACCAAGCCATGAAGTCAAAGGTACAAAAAAATGTCTACAACTTTGAAGGTCCTGAAGAGCACAGTGGTCTCCATCATTCGTAAATGGAAGAAGTTTGGATCCACCAGGACTCTTCCTAGAGCTGGCCCCCCAGCCAAACTGAGCAATCGGGGGAGAAGGGCCTTGGTCAGGGAGGTGACCAAGAACCCGATGGTCACTGACAGAGCTCCAGCGTTCCTCTGTGGAGATGGGAGAACCTTCCAGAAGGACAACCATCTCTGCAGCACTCCACCAATCAGGCTTTTATGGTAGAGTGGCCAGACGGAAGCCTCTGCTCAGTAAAAGGCACTTGACAGCCCGCTTGGAGTTTGCCAGAAAGCACCTAAAGGACTCTCAGACCATGAGAAACAAGATTCTCTGGTCTGATGAAACCAAGATTGAACTCTTTGGCCTGAATGCCAAATGTCACATCTGGAGGAAACCAGGCACCTCTCATCACCTTGCTAATACCATCCCTACAGTGAAGCATGGTGTTGGCAGCATCATGCTGTGAGGATGTTTTTCAGCGGCAGGAACTGGGAGACTAGTCAGGATCGAGGGAAAGATGAATTGAGCAAAGTACAGAGAGATCCTTGATGAAAACCTGCTCCAGAGCGCTCAGGAGCTCAGACTGGGGCGAAGGTTTACCTTTCAACACGACAACGACTCTAAGCACACAGCCAAGACAATGAAGGAGTGGCTTTGGGACAAGTCTGTGAATGTCCTTGAGTGGCCCATCCAGAGCCCAGACTTGAACCCCATTGAACATCTCTGGAAAGACCTGAAAATAGCTGTGCAGCGACACTCCCCGTCTAACCTTACATAGCTTGATAGGATCTGCAGAGAAGAATGGGAGAAATACCCCAAATATAGGTGTGCCAAGCTTGTAGCTTCATACCCAAGAAGACTTGAGGCTGTAATCGCTGCCAAGGGTGCCTCAACCAAGTACTGAGTAAAGGGTGTGAATACTTATGTACATGCAATATTTCAGTTTTTTATTTTTAATAAATTTGCAAAAATTTCTACAAATCCTTTTTCTCTTTGTCATTGTGGGGTATTGTATATAGATTGATGAGGGAAAAAAAGGAATTTAATCAATTTTGGAATAAGGCTGTAACAGAACAAAATGTGGGGAAAGTGAAGGGGTGTGAATACTTTCCAGATTCACTGTATCTCCAAGGGGAAGTTGAGTTCTATTACAGACACTCACGCTCTAATAACTAAAAACTAACAAGATAAAAGATAAGAAAATAGAAACAGAAACAAACAGAAATAAAAGATAAATAAGAAATTGAAATAAGAACAAAATATATCAACAAGCGTGGTGCACATAACACCCTATCTATACTGCACTACCGCAGCACAAACAAAACTCGACAGGGCCAATCCAATGACCATTAACTCAGAGTGTCTGACAATCTGAGTCTGAGGGAGGAGTTGTAAAGTTTGATGGCCACCAGCAGTGTACCAGCAGGTTCTGTGACCCTAACAACTGCATATCTTTATATGGTTGAACAGGTACAATGTGGGCTGCACAAAGCGGGTTGGTCTTTTTCGTCCAGATAAAAGTAAGCAAACTAATCGTTGGCGCAGAAGATCACAGGGCCGGCCCAGTGTAGAGGCTAAGAAACAGGTATGATGACAACCCCTCACAAAAAAAAGCAAACATGTACACAATTCCCCAGTCCCCATATTTATAAAACCTTAGATACATCAATTCACTTTGCAGGGATCTTGACAAAATGAACTGTGCATACAATATTTTTCTAAGTCATTTTCATCACTCATTTTTTTATGCAGTTACTTACATTTACTCATTGTTTTATCATTCAGTAATTCAAAAGGACAACAAAATACTTCATGAGTAAATCAATTTTATTAAAAGTGTAGTTACGGGTCCGCAGTGGTGTAGCGGTCTAAGCATCGGCTTTGTGTCAATGCAGTTGCCCACTGGGGACCGGGGTTCGCGCCTAGGTCTTGTCAGATCCGACAATGGCCGGATTCGATGAAGCAGCAATAATTGGCAACGCTGTCTTCGGGAGGGGGGCGGAGTCAGCTTGTGTTCATCACATGAATGCGTCTCTGTGTGTGTCGGAAAAAGCAGTGGTTCAGCCTGGGTTCGCCTTGTCACGAAAGTGGCGAGGCGTCTCCTTCGGGACTGCTGGCCAAAGAGATGCAGTTGGCGAACACATACAGTACAAGGGTGGGTGTTTGAACTAGAATAGGGAACAATTGGCCACTAAATTGGGAGGAAAAAAAGGGAAAAATCAGAAATATTTTTTTTTTTAAAAGTATAGTTACACAAAGCAAATTTTAACCAACAACTGCAGTTTTAAGGCAGTGTTGCTTGGAGACAGGGCAGCATCTTGTGAAGAAAAACTAACCATCATTGTCTCTGAAGTGTGTTATGGACACTTTGACAGGCATGACGTTATCGGCTAGCAGCTCATCTTTAGTTTGTCGGGAAACATGCCGCATTAGGCTATAGGCAGTTACAAAGATTAGTTTTGGTGGGTTTCGTTCTGGTTAGAATGTATTTTTGAGCATTTAAAAAAAAACACTTTGGTGAATCTGTCATTTAAACTATCCTTCTGTTTGACTGAAAAGGTATGAAAGTGTAACTTGGGGGCATCTGGGATGCCATATGATGAAAGTGATGATGCTGAGAAGTGTAAACTGACAAGGCGAGTGGAGCTGGACTTAGATATGGGTTCAGATGAAGTAACTTCTCTATTCTGTTGCCTACCAACACGGAGATCGCCGGATCGAATCCCCGTGTTACCTCCGGCTTGGTCGGGCGTACCTAGTACAGACACAATTGGCCATGTCTGCGGGTGGGAAACCGGATGTGGGTATGTGTCCTGGTCACTGCACTAGTGCCTCCTGTGGTTGGTCGGGGCGCCTGTTCGGGGGGGGGAGCGTGATCCTCCCACCTGCTATGTCCCCCGGGCAAAACTCCTCACCGTCAGGTGAAAAGAAGCGGCTGACAACGCCACATGTATCGGAGGAGGCATGTGGTAGTCTGAAGCCCTCCCCAGAACGGCAGAGGGTGTGGAGCATGACCAGGACAGCTGAGAAGAGTGGGGTAATTGGCCAAGTACAATTAGGGAGGGGAAAAAAAGGGTGGGGGGGTTAAAAAAAATGTAACTTTGGACTAGGTGCCAGGGCTCAGATCAGACTCTCACACCAGACAGAGGATAAAGTAGCAGTTTTTTTACTGGGCAAGAAAGCAGAGTATAAGACAGGCAGGGGTTCGGTACACAGTGGCAATCAGGTCCAGTCAACAGTACGAAGTCAGCTGGCTTATGGGTAACAGCGGAGACAGGCAAGAGTTCAGTACACTGGCAATCAGATCCAGGAAACGGTACCAAATCGGCAGTCAAGAGGAGTCCAGGGGAAAAACAGAACAGGCAACCAGGAAGTCAGACAATACAAATGCTGGAACAGACTTGGCAAAGGCATAAGACGATCTGGCAAAGAGGGAGGGGAGGATGACAGGTATAAATACACAAAGGGACTAATGACTGATACGGAACAGCTGGTGAGGTCCAGGTGGAGAGAGGGAAGCTGGGTGGGGAACTAACTGGATGTGGATTTGGAAGGACTTGCTGGCAGGGTTCCTGAAACTGAGGAAATTAATTGGAATTTAGAATAGAGAGGTTTGGTGTACTGACGTTTTTTAACACCGCAGGAAATGGAATATGTTCCGACCACAAAATTTGGTTGGTGTTGCTCAAAGTTGGGTTTTAGAGAGGGTTCGGTTTGGAGGAATTTTACTGTATTTATTTTTAAAGCCCACCAGGATTCAAATGTTTTCAAAAGTGAGTCTACCAGCATAAAAGTGATCAATACCAAGTCTTGACAACATTGTTAATATCTGTTGTCACTGTTTCATTTCAGAAGCTGTCCCCTTTACCCCAGCAGACCCAGGGTGGCTCTGTATCCTCCCCTCAACCCTCACAGCCCAGTCAGGAGGAGTCTAGCCCATGCTCCGACATGTCTAGCTATGAGGAGCCCCCCTCGCCGCTATCAGCTGCCAGCTCGGGGCCCCTGGCTCCTGCCCCAGCCTCAGCCCAAGTACCAGTCCATCGGCAGCCAAGCAGAACCTCCGACCATGAGAGCTGTGGCGGCAGAGATGTACCTAACCTCGCTCAGCACTTCCTCCCCAGCGATCCCACCAAGTGGAATGTGGAAGAGGTTTATGAGTTCATTTGTTCTCTACCAGGTTAGTAGTGTAAAATCAATAACCATGTCTGTACTCAAATTGGTTTTGATGCTCAGGCAGAAGAAAGTACTCTTTAAAAAAAAAAAGGGATACAGTATTTATTGATTTTTATCAGTAAAATGTTATGCTATTCTGTGTGTGGACCTGGTTCCCATTTTGAGAAGGTTAGTGTGGTTAATTTTGACCTGTTCTTTCTTTGCTTTTTTTCCCCCACCAGGTTGCCAGGAGATAGCAGATGAGTTCCGCTCTCAAGAGATCGATGGACAAGCCTTGCTCCTGCTAAAGGAGGACCACCTCATGAGTACAATGAACATTAAGCTAGGACCTGCACTCAAGATCTTTGCACGCATCAACATGCTCAAAGACTCTTAGCCAGGAGGCTCTGTATGTTTGTCTGTGTACACATGGATTGACCTGTGTGCATGTGTGAGGACATGGATATGTATGTATGTATTGGAGATGCACCCTTCTGGTATTGAATATCAACTCGATACCAGGCTAAAATGGGTTTCTGTAATAATGCAGTTTTACGGGAGAGGGTTATCAACCCTCAGCCCAACCTGGAGGACCAGGGGATCACACTTTGTTTGGTCCCTACCCTTTGACCTGTTCGGCATGGGTGTCCCTACCAGGATTATAAGGCTCCAGCCGACATAGCTCTTGGGGTCATGGAGACTCACAAACCACCCCACCACGATAAGTTGGTGATCCTGTCGAGGCGGAGGCTAAAATGGAATATCAGCATTGGAGATTTCACCCATACTAAAATCCGATACCAAAAGACATGATTAACATGTCATGAATAAAAGCAAAATTGCTTAATTTACTGCATTTTTGGCACATGGAAGCATGTATTTCGTTAATGGTGAAACAAAACAAAAACTGGTTCTATCTCAATTATCCAGTGACCCCCAAACTGGTCTAAATCTGCATTGTTAAGCAAAAGTAATGGATCAGATCCGTAGTCAGTATCTGCAGAGACTTAAAGATTCATAACTCGGAATTGGTATCAGCATTGAAGAAGTGGTATCAGTACATCCCTACTATATTTGTATATGTATGTATGTGTGAATGAATGTGGTGGAGAATGAGGTTGGGGATAGGGCGAGAGACGTGTCGCTACAGCACTGTTGACTACCTTACCTCTGCACTATGATCTCGCTCTCTCCCCATCTTTGGATTGATTCCTTCATTCTTCAGTATGTCAGGATTGGACTCTGCTGGATCTAGCCCCAACAAATGTTTCACTTTTACTTGTATTAAGTTTGATTACCATGCAAATTGTTTTTTTGTTTTTTCTCTCGCTGAGGAGACTGCATGGAGGTTGGCTTGGAGACTGCTTCAAAAAGGCTACATAGTTGAGACTCAGCGAAGTAGAACTGTAAACAAGAACAGTGTTGGCAGTGAAAAAGTCACAAATCTTATAGTTCAAATGCTAACAGCTGGCACACCGATACATTCTGCATGGAACCTGTGACTTGTTGTACATAATATGCCATCCTTGACAACCAACTTTACTATTCAGCTCTGCTGTCATGGTTTGCAACTCTGCTGCATGACATCACAACTACACAACCCCCTTGGATCAGTTTGAAAAGCTGTGACTGGACTGATAACTTTTTGGATGGGCCAGTCTTTTTGAAACTCCCCAGGATTTGATCAGTTCATTAGATATGTCTGGCTAGCAGGGAGGCAGCTCAAGCATAAAGCTAGTGAGCACACTGATCAAACGACGGGCCAATTCGTTGACTAAATACTGTTAATCTCTGTTATATGCACCTCCTGGAAGTAAAGCAACTCTGCTACCACGATTGGTCAGTGCCAGCTCTGACAAAGGACTGAAATACCATTGGTTAAGACAAATAAATTTAAGATCAGAGCATCAACGATGTTTGGGTTTGTCATGGGAACTGTGAAATCCGAATGGTGGTGTTTACAGCGAATACAAGTGAAAATGAAAGGCTGGAAACGGGTTACGGTTTGAGTTGGCCCACAGATAAAGAAATTGCCAACACTTCGAAACAACAGTTCACACCCCAAGGAAACAACGCTGAATAGTAAAACAAAAAACTGCCTTAGAGAAGAACAAGCAGTGCCAAACAGCTCTATTGGAGCCTTTTCTTGTGCTCTCAGGAGTGCCTAGGTGAAGAGTCATAAAAGAACAGATGCTGAGTTGAGAAATGTACATGTGAAATATGGGTAGATCTGACTTCCTGAATTGTGATTGTTCTCTCATACATGTTACTTTGTGCTGTTTTTGTTGTGATTAAGTGTGTGTGTAAGTGTGAGACAGACAGTGAGACATTGAGGCTGTCTACATCAGGAGTCCAAAGGTGGTCTGTAAAACCACATAACTTTTTCATCCTTACTCAAGTCAGTGCTCGTTTGCTTCTTAGCACAATAACACTCAAAGCATTAGAGCAAAGCACCTCACGATGCCAAGAAATAGTCTAGGTTTTTTTTTTTCTCGTGACATTTAGTTTCCTTTTGTGTAAAAGTAAACTATTTTACCCCATGGGTTTAAACTACATAGAAGTTACTTTAATTATTTTTTTGCCCTTCAGAATGATTTTTACCAAAATATTGTTTATTACAGGGCCCAGTTTCAAAGACTAACACACGGAACATGGGAGGGTATTCCTTTAGGAATAGTCACTTTACATCTTGCACTTGCTTTTGGTACTTAAAGCAAAAGGTCTCCAATCATGTACGGTACCACTGAGGCTGTTTGCAGGGTTTCATTTAAACCAAACACTTCAGCCTCTCTGAGTAGCGCACTGCCAACCAGGAGGGGCTCAACTCGTCATGAAACTCACCTCAAAGTGGTGTCTGGTTGAAACGGGAATGTGCGGGCTCGTGGTTTATGACAGCACATGGCCGGAGACCCCTGATTTGGAGAACTACATTCGGACACAACTTGTAATTTAGCCTTTTTTGTAGCAATGGGAAGAGGCTGGGGTGCATTTGTACAAAGCAGCTTATGTGAGAAAGAGACTGCCTGCGTGTGTTGTCTGATAGGTAAATATCGGAGGAAATGTATACCATTCGCTTTTTAAGTTATCCATTTCTTAAAGATATGTATACATTATATATAAAATGATGTTTAATATTTTGAAATATGCAAATTTGTAAATATTACAGGGAAGTGTTTTTAATGTTTTTATGAATATGTGATGTTTTTGTGGCTGTGATTAAAAGTTGTTTTTTTAATATAGATAATGCTTTGTCAAATGTCTGTATTTATCAGAGGATTTCTTAAACAGCATTTTTAAAAGATCGAGGCTCTGCAACTTATTTTTGAGAGAGACTTTCCTCAACTCATTCACTCTCAAACCACTAACCCCTCTGTCTGATCACAGCCAAGTTACCCTGTTTTTCTTAAAAGATCAGACATTAAAATGGCACACACACAACTAAGTAAGCTGTACAACAATATCAGAAATTCATACAGATGGGTCCAAAACAGTGCAGAAAAATACCAGAAAGCGACTGATACCCCCCCCCCACACACACACAGAAAAAAACCCCCACTTTTTGATAACTTTCTAGATTTTATATAGAATACTCTTTATTAGTGATTTTATACATACATTCAAAGGAAATTTACTCCTAGCTGTGTAGCTTAGGAGCAGTGGGCAGCCGCCGCACAGCGCCCAGGGACCAACTCCAGTTATTTCTTCCCATTGCCTTGGCCAGGGGCACATACAGGAGTATTAATCCTAACATGCACGTCTTTTTGATGGTGGGGGGAAACCGGAGTGCCCAGAGAAAACCCACACAGACACAGGGAGAACATGCAAACTCCACACAGAAAGGGCCTGGGGCTCGAACCATGGACCTTCTTGCTGTGAGGTAACAGTGCTAACCACTGGGCTACTGTGCCTCCCATACACCTAAAGTCAAGAAAGCCTCGATCTAGCAGTAAACAAAGAAGCACATTTAAAAAAAAAAGTTTTTCTTAAGGGATGGGCAACATGATCAGAAAGGGCCAGTGTGGGTACAGGTCTTTGTTCCAATCAAGCAGTTACACACCTAATTCTATTAGTCAACCAGTAGTATTTGCTAAAGACCTTGATTTGTAGACTCAGGTGTATAACTGCTTAGTTGGAACAAAGACCTGCACCCACATCGGTCCTTTCTGGATCATGTTGCCCATCTCTACAAGAGCTGTAAGTTAGCAGGGGTCTATATGACTTCCTGCCATAAAGTGACCTGACACGTTATCTGCATTATATTCGATGACATTTTATTTATTTGTACTATTGTTTCTTTGTTGTAGTATATGTATTTGCTATTACGCATTTTCTGATTAATGTTTAGCTTTTCGATGTTTAAGCGCTTGTTTTGGCAATATGTACGGTGTTACGTCATACCAATAAAGCCATTTGAATTTGAGAAAGGGTGGGTTGGATGCCGGACAGCTTATTTAAAAAGCAACAAAAAAAAATCTCATCGTACCCTTCACAGTCCCAACTAAGTCTTCGGACTCAATGAGAGAACAGGTTCCTCCTGGTTTGCTGTGTGTGTGTGTGTGTGTGTGTGTGTGGGGGGGGGAGAGAGAGAGAGAGAGAGAGAGAGAGAGAGAGAGAGAGAGAGAGAGAGAGAGAGAGAGAGAGAGAGAGAGAGAACCATTCTCGAATGACCAACTATTGAGTTTTGCCTTCTGTTATCTGAACCCAAATGCCATTAGAAATAAGAAATCAGGAATTTTCCAGCGGCTCACATAAAATCGGTTTTGGAGGCTGCATGCCTCTACCTACACTACCGTTCAAAAGTTTGGGATCACCCAAACAATTTTGTGTTTTCCATGAAAAGTCACACTTATTCACCACCATATGTTGTGAAATGAATAGAAAATAGAGTCAAGACATTGACAAGGTTAGAAATAATGATTTGTATTTGAAATAAGATTTTTTTTACATCAAACTTTGCTTTCGTCAAAGAATCCTCCATTTGCAGCAATTACAGCATTGCAGACCTTTGGCATTCTAGCTGTTAATTTGTTGAGGTAATCTGGAGAAATTGCACCCCACGCTTCCAGAAGCAGCTCCCACAAGTTGGATTGGTTGGATGGGCACTTCTTTGAGCAGATTGAGTTTCTGGAGCATCACATTTGTGGGGTCAATTAAACGCTCAAAATGGCCAGAAAAAGAGAACTTTCATCTGAAACTCGACAGTCTATTCTTGTTCTTAGAAATGAAGGCTATTCCATGCGAGAAATTGCTAAGAAATTGAAGATTTCCTACACCGGTGTGTACTACTCCCTTCAGAGGACAGCACAAACAGGCTCTAACCAGAGTAGAAAAAGAAGTGGGAGGCCGCGTTGCACAACTGAGCAAGAAGATAAGTACATTAGAGTCTCTAGTTTGAGAAACAGACGCCTCACAGGTCCCCAACTGGCATCTTCATTAAATAGTACCTGTTAGAGCCTGTTTGTGCTGTCCTCTGAAGGGAGTAGTACACACCGGTGTAGGAAATCTTCAATTTCTTAGCAATTTCTCGCATGGAATAGCCTTCATTTCTAAGAACAAGAATAGACTGTCGAGTTTCAGATGAAAGTTCTCTTTTTCTGGCCATTTTGAGTGTTTAATTGACCCCACAAATGTGATGCTCCAGAAACTCAATCTGCTCAAAGAAGTGCCCATCCAACCAATCCAACTTGTGGGAGCTGCTTCTGGAAGCGTGGAGTGCAATTTCTCCAGATTACCTCAACAAATTAATAGCTAGAATGCCGAAGGTCTGCAATGCTGTAATTGCTGCAAATGGAGGATTCTTTGACGAAAGCAAAGTTTGATGTAAAAAAAATCTTATTTCAAATACAAATCATTATTTCTAACCTTGTCAATGTCTTGACTCTATTTTCTATTCATTTCACAACATATGGTGGTGAATAAGTGTGACTTTTCATGGAAAACACGAAATTGTTTGGGTGATCCCAAACTTTTGAACGGTAGTGTACATATTCTACATTGTTCCTATTCTGTACCACTGGACACCTGTTAAACTCAACCCCTCCACCCGATTTGACTATTATCAGTCTATTGAATAGGCGTTATCGTCACACATCTGCCCCAATATATGGACTAGTAGGGGCCTACTAAACCTACTAGTAGCTTCAGGAGACTGTTCCCCTGCTAGCCCATATATTTGGGACAGATGTGTGATGATAACGCCTATTCAATAGACTGATAACAGTCAAATCGGGTGACCTCTCCGCCCGCGTTTGTGGTGGAAATGGAGCTGAACCCGCGGTTGATTTGAGTCAACGTGATCACGTCACTTTTAGCCAGAACTAAGGCGACTTAAATGTCCACTGTGATAGATTTTTATACTCGGGCAGTCTCAAGTCCCTTTAAGTTTATTTTCATACCGTACTGAAACGAAAGGCTGCCTTTAAGGTCGGACAGTGTATTCGTATAATTGTATTATTAAAACACCTACTAAAAAGATAAAAAGTATAGGCGATTTGAAGTGAATTGGCCGAGTTAAAACGGTGCATTCGTATTTTATACGGTAGAAAGTTTGCCGAGGGGCGGATTTCAATACGCGTACCGTAACGACACGCCCACTGTTTTGATTTAACCGTGGAACAAACCATCTTTTAACATCGGCCTTTTCTAACAAATTGAAAATAAATCGGAGGGGGGAGGCTAAATACAATATATCTGCGGCACCGCAGATTCTGTCGTGTAATATTTTTAAAATGTTGATGGAGAGCGTGTTTGATGCGGTTAATGAGGCATTTGAAAGACCCCCCCCACACACACACACTCATAAACAAAGGCAATGGTTTGATCCGGTTTTAAACTACACCGCTGTTATTGAAACAGCGATGCAACAGAAGTGTTCCTTCCCTGCTGCGTTTTGTTTACGTCTGTGTCATTTGTACTTTTCCTGCTCGCATAACAAATCGACGGTGAAGTTTCAGCGTAACTTCGTTCACCCGTATCGATGTGAAAATCTTCAACTCTCCCAAAGACCGTCATTTGGTGAGTAGGGCTCAGAAATTGTCTTATAGGCCTGCTGAATAGTTGTGTGTTGTTTTTTCCCTCGTTACGTGGTACGATAATTGCCGGAATTTCGCCAAATTTACCCGTGACCACTTTTAGTGTTTAAAATCAGTTATTATCTGCATACTTAAGTGACTCGCTGCGATGCCCAATAAGAACACCGGAGACGCTGTTGACGACCCGCACACTGACGTGCCTCCTTTGGAGCAGCTGGACTCGCCTACAGGTAATAGAAAAAATAAAATAAAATCCATCCATCCGTTCATTATCCAAGCCGCTTATCCTAATTAGGGTCGCGGGGATGCTGGAGCCTATTCCCAGCGGTCATTGGGCGGCAGGCGGGGAGAAACCCTGGACAGGCCGCCAGACCATTACAGGGCCAACACAAAAAACAATATTCAACATTGAAACCTTTTTTTGCCACCTTTGGTAATCGGTGTAATTTTAAGTGGGCTATACAAATAAAACTGACTTGACTTGACTTCACAGGGAGCCCACCTTCAGTGTCCAATATGATGGACCTGGAAAACTGTGTGGCCAACCTCAGCCTCGCACACGAGATAGTGATGAACGCTGACTTCAGCGTCAAACACCAAAGCCCACCCAAACACAGGCAAGACAATCCCATAAAGTATCTACCCCCAATAATTATGGTTAACCATTCTATTTACTCATTACAAATATGTTTTGGGGGGGGCAGACTCCCCAGTATATGTGGTCCTCCCCAAAGTTGAATACAGGGTTATGGCCTTGATCTATCTCAACTTAAATAAAAAAGAATCTCCATCAACATAATAGCATCTTCATTTCGGTTTATTGTAACTTTGGCATTTTTACCCATTGATTTTCTTTCCCTTGCTATAGTCTTGAAGAGAGAGTAACAGAGATAATGCACCGTGCATTTTGGGACAGTCTTCATGAGCAGCTAACCAGCGAAACCCCAAACTACAGCCATGCAATGATTTTACTTCAGGAGGTCAAGACTGTGAGTACACTATGTCTGGTACCAAGTTTGTGATGCATTTGTGGCCAGTGAGTTAGGGTATACATATGTTAACATTCTTTTATTATACTCTGCAACCTTTTTTGTTCTCATCTCTGTGTTTTCTTTAGTTTCATTTTGCAAGGGATATATGCAGGAATCATACTATAATGGAAGGAATGTCTGTTTGTCTGTATAACTGTCCTTAGATTTTCTCAACACCCATTCATCCGATCAAATTCACACTTGGTGGGCGTATTGCTGAGGACCCAATGAGGTGCAGTGTTGAGTGTGAAGTTGTTCGGATGAGCAGTTCTCTAATTAGCTTGCTAAGGTCAGCATGCTGTACGTTTGTGCCAAATGTGCAGACGTGATGATGTCACAGGTACAAATACTGTGGCTCAACTGTCCCCGCACTCAGATTCCAAATTTCCACAGCAGGTGCAAGTTGAATAGGCACTTCACTAGTGTCCCGTGTCTCAAATACCAGAATGTACAATCCTAAAGCACCCACAACAAATATATAGTGCACATGTTTTTGTTTTTTCCTTTTACCAATATACATCAGCTGTGATAACTATTGTTTGTGTTACATAGTTTGCAAGAAAGCGGGTCTGTCACTGTCATTATCTGATGAACCAAATATGGGTCTCATTTATTGTTTATTGCTAGGTGTGATGTAGCACTGGAGGGCCTACTACCTCATTTCATTGTGAATCTTGTATAATGACAAAAACTTGACCTTGACGATTTTTGCTAAATAGATGCTTCAGTCGCTGCTTTTGCCTGGCCATGTGAGACTAAGGTCTCAGCTGGACGAGGTGCTCGACATTGCGCTGATCAGGCAGGAAGCTGATCATGGATCGTTGGATATTCACAAGCTAGCACACTATATCATCGGCATCATGGGCTCCATGTGTGCCCCTATTCGGGACCCAGAGATCAAGGCTCTAAGGGTTCTCACTGATCCTGTGGAGCTCCTAAGGTGAGAAATTCTTTTTGAGAAAATGTCTTAACAACAGTTTTTGAGCTTTTACTGGTTTTACAATAATTACAAAACCTGACTCTTGCTTGGAAAATTATCATCAGTTTTGTTTGGAGGCAGAGAATCAAATTACATAATGTTTCCCCACAGATTTTCTGTCAGTATCCATCGAGGTGCACATGTATCATTGCACTCTTTTTGTTTTACAGTTCTTAAGGTTATGAAGTTATCTGTTCTGACATTTTCAATATGTTGTTTTGTTAGAAAGTATGGCTGTAAGTAAACATACCTACTGCTTACCCTTTCAGATCAAGTATCTATTGATAAAAATCTATTTTGGAAAAAAAACAAAAACCTCATCTCATTACCCCAAACTGAAAACACCTTCCTCCTGCTGTGACCGATGAATAATGCTTTTGACAATGCAAATGTTGTTTAGAAAATGAGTGCATGTGTTGGTGGGAGTGGAAAATTGTTTTTTTTTTTTTACTTTTAACCAATTGTCCAATTGCCTACAAAGTTTTTGGTACATGAGTTTACTCATGAAATATACATGTTCTGTATGCTCTGTAGGGAGATCTTCCGTGTCCTGGGATTGATGAAGATGGATATGGTCAACTTCACTGTCCAGACACTGAGGCCTCATCTTCTTCAGCAAGCCGTACAATATGAACAAGCCAAATTCCAGCAGATTCTGGAGAAACAGCCAAGTGAGGCGAAAAGTGGGATTGGGGTGGTGTTTCATTCCAGTTTGCTAAATATCCATCTAAAAAGAAGTCTCACTTTGAGATTACTACCATATTTTCTCAAAAAAAAACCCAAAAAACAAAAAAGATTGCCTAATCCTGAAAATTGTCTTTTTTTTTTGACAAGCAAACATTTTAGGATTGTCGATTAGCTTTGTTGAGATGAATATATAGTCCAAACTCAGTCTTGTACACTTCACTTGAGTCACCATGAGCGCTTTCACGTGGTTCAGATGTTCCAGTGTAAGAGGTGATCAGAAGTTTTCAAAACTGTTATATGAAAGCGAAGTCATGAAAGCTATTTTGTCAAGAGACCCCTTAAGCCCTGTTTCGGAAGCCAAAGCCTTATAGTAAGAGGCAAAAAGGTCAGATGAACAACAGGCCTCAGTTGCATGCCATAGGCTGCCTTTTGTCATCAAGGACTATATTGATACATCATAAATAAATGAACAGGATGAGTAAGGGAGGTCAGGATCAGGTGTCAACTGGTCCCAGAGGCAAAGGATGTTTTGACTCATGCAGAATTTGCATTTTTTTCCTTTATTTTCCCTTCCCAGTGTTTGTGGGTCATGAGACTGTTTACTTGCGTGTATGAAAGGTATACTTGCCTCTCACCTCCCCGCGTTAGAGAGAATCTCTAGCTGACTCCCTTGGTATTGTTGCCCTTTTTCTCTCTCTGAGCAAATAGAAGAAAGAACGCCACTTTATTTTGTCATTGTATTCTTACAATGAATTCATCCTCTGCATTTAACCCATCCTATTGCATAGGAGCAGTGGGCAGCTGCACAGCCTGGGGGTATACTCATTAATAAATCACAGACCCTGATCTTGTTCTCATAGTTCTTTAAATTTAGGTCACAACAGTTTAATAACACTCAAGAATTCAAGCCAAAGATCATTTTGAGGGTAGTAGATGCAGAGGATGGTTGTATGTTTTGTGTGTGTGTGTGTGTTATATATATATATATATATATATATATATATATATATATATATATATATGGGAGTGAATCCCTGTATTGATATTCTTAATCAAAAGTTTTTTTTTACAAGTTTTGTCCTTACTCTGTGTTCACTCCCTATGTTCTCCTATCCAAGACACCTGAGAGAACTCGGGAGACGGCAAATGTCCCCGTTTCTCACTTAGGATTTTTTTAAACGATATCATGAATGAACAGCTGTTCTTTGTTAGCTTGTATCACGTCATCATTTTAGAAATCCTTTTTGATTACTGACACTGCCACAGGTCTTGAACTTTTTTAGATGTGTTCTGTTTATTTATAAATTTTCTTATTTCCTTTCTGGCAATTATCCTCCAGGTTCTCTGGACTGTACCACTGCTTGGCTGCAGAAAGCAGCCCAAGAAATGGCACCTGTAGTCAGACCCCTTTCTCAGCCTGGCATGGAGACTTGGCATGGACATAGCTGTGGCCCAGTCAGCCCTACTGCAGTCCTCCGCAGGGCTTACCTGCACCTTCTCCACTGGGACCCACATGACCAGAAGTACCCTGAGGTCTGTTTTTAGGGTGAAGGACTGTATCCTGGTCATATTTTTTTTAGATAAGTTGTTGATCCCTGTGAGGACATTTTCTTTTCACTTGCCTGACTCCGCAGTCAGCTGTAGCATCCATAAAGCTGGTGGAGTTTCAGTGTTTGGCTTGAAAGCACTTCAGCAAGGTAGACGCTTGCTTGCTTCTAAAGCACTCCTCTCCCTACCCACTATGCCTTTAAGTTGGTTGATGACACAAAAAGCTCAAGTAGTGCTGTTAGAATATTTAGAGGAGTGCTCTTTTATCCAGGATGTACATGGGGAAAGTAATCGCTTCATTTTCACCTGGTATTAAAATGTGTCTAGGGTGGTCAGATACGTTTGCGACTGTCTTTTTTTTTTTTTTGCAACTGTTATTATTCACCTAAAAATCCAACTGAACATTAATCCAAGAAGCAATCTGATTGGAAATAAATATCTGCATTCCTATAGTGCATTACTAGTCCAAGGAAACAAACGTGCATTTCAATGAAATGACTGCATCACAGTACATTATGGGTGACCTCATTGGGTATTGAACGCTTAACTTTTTACAGTATCAGTGCCACACTCAAGCTATATGCTACCATAAAACCAAGTGCTCTACCAAAATCAGCTACACAGGACCATACAGGACTAGAGGAGGTTAGAGACACATCATGGTTGTGAGTGGGGGCCAAGTGTATGTTGAGCTGTTTCTGCAAGGATCATATGGTATCTCGCCTTTATGCCCTGGTGGGTAAAAAAAGACCATATTTAGGTAAATAAAGTTTCATGTTGGGGAGGGAAAAACAACTGGAGTCTAACTGGATTTCTATCCAGACACCAGGACATTTTTTTTTTGACAACAGTATATAAATGCAGTGTGGATAAATCACATCATAATAAAATCTAGATACAAGCTGCATAAAATGCCAAGTGTAAATGAACCCATAGACAGCAGTGTTATGCAGCAACATTGTGATGAATCAAACTTTGCCTCACACCATCCGTGGCTCAATCGACCCAGAAGATGTGATGATTTTCACAGGATGTGTAAACACTGGATAGATGCTCAACAGAAGTATTTCCTGTCCTTCCTCAAACAGACTGTGCTGATGGACCGAGCCCGCTTGGACACACTGGGCCAGAGGCTCACCATGTTGGTCCTGGAGGCGTCAATTCTCCTGCTGACCTGCACTCAGTGTGGGGGCGTTGTTTTCTCCATCAATGGGCTTGTAGGTAAACTCAAGCAGACCATCACTGCCCTGCTGGAGGGCAGTCACACCAGGTAAGAGGAGAACATGGTGATGTATGTACTGGCTTTCCCAGGGAACAGGTAATGTACAAGAATGAAACTAATGGAGGTGGCAGAAGGCCACTGGCTTGTCAGAGGGGATCCATCTAACCTCATTCTTTCCATTCAAGGGAGACCCCGTCATGATTAGACGATAAATGTGGAACAACAGCCTGTGATATCCAAGGCCTGCCCACACTCTGTCAGCTAAATTGAATAAAACGTCTTATAAGCAGACTATGCACATGCTAATTTTTGTTGAATAATTTCATTTGGATGATTTTTTTCCCCATCTAAATGCCCTATGAAGGAACCGCAATTCGACAGTGCTTATTTCATGTGCTCAATGAACCCGTGCTGTAGTCTGAGGATTCCTTATTTTGTAACCCTTTCAAATCAAAGGATTTATTGGCCCAAAATTGTTTTGAAGGGCAAATCCCACCTAAAATCCCAAACCTAAATCCCACCTAAATGCTGTTTGCCCACATATTCATTTGTGTTAACTCACATTTTTGATCTGACATAAATCTTTATGATAGATATCCATAGTACACATTGAAGAGTCATATTAAACTGACATTAGCTATTTGGTTACATGATCTTTCAAAGTAAAAGGAAACACAAATAAATGCCTTAATGATATTTTAAATTTTGTTCAAACAGGTCATGTTTATGTTATGGTTTACCTTGAAAATGGGTAGGGCACAGATCATGTATTTATTTTACACTAAATCACAGCCAATGACTCAGCAGTTTATAATTAACCTTTAGGATGAAGACTTTCCCGTCTTTATTACTAATGGCTCTATGTGATACTATAGGGAAGCTGACCTGAGGGAGGAACTGATGGGGCTCGGGGATAAGGTCGTGGTGCAGGTGACAGAGGCAATGGTTTCCCATGGACAGATACCAATGCCTCAGGACAGCCAGGATCTGCTGAAGGGACAGATATCAGACCTCTGGAAGCACAATAACCCCATTCGCTCACTCATAGGTGAGACATCTGCAAATAAGCAATTCATTTTTTATTTTTCATGCTTACTAATCATCTCCTATCCTTGAAAACCCAAATTCACCCTATTTGGGGCTTATAGACAGCTGGCTAGTGAAACGCCCCTTGAGCAGAAAGGAATCTTATGTCTTACTATATTATACTTTGACTGGGGATTAAACCAAGACCCACGAGTCAGATGGTGACCTTATAGATCATCTTGCACCCCTCAACATGTCCTGGAAGATTAAAATGTCCACACCCACCTACATTTAGGATGCATAAACAGTGAAAACATGCCCACAGTTTAGATTTTAGTTACCAGTTAACTGCGTGTTTGTGTCCATTTGAAATATTACCACTGGGTACTCATTTCTGCCTATATCCAGTGATGGGGATGACCCTGTTTTCATGTTGGCATCCCAAACATGAATTCCTCATCATGAAAAATGCTCAGATTTCACATATTTCACTTATTATTTGATCATATTTTGATTTATTATTTTAATGAGTTTATGCTGGCCTTCTCTGCGTATTTGCATGGGTTTGGATACTGTCAGATATGTGGTAGAACACATCTGCAAAGGGCTGACTTCTCTTCCCCTGTCACTCTCTCGCTCCTCCCTTTCTCTCCCAATTGTTCACATAGGAGACAGAGTTCAGGGCTACCTCCAGGCCATGCTGGAGGGTAGCTTCACTAAAAGGAGTCCAGAACTGCCCGATACCCTGAGGGTGCTGAGTGCTGAGCTAGTGGAGCTGGGGACGGCCTTTGGGCAAATCGCCCACTTCAACCAAACAGTCTTTGGTCCCTTCTATGCCCCTATTCTCAGGAGGCTACTGTTCTCACCACCAGAAGCAGAGACTGCAGAGGACTCGCGCTAGGCTAAAGTCATGTTATGGGCCTACAGGTAACCCATAATAAATAGCATTTGGCATTCAGACTTTCTTTTTTTTGTTTTTTTGTTGTTTTTTTTTTAGTACTGTGGCATGTATAAACAATGGTGGCTTGTTTAAAAGGGAAACAGGTTGCCCCTCAATTTAGACAAAACACAAAGTATGGAGATGAAGAAATATAAAATGGCCAGTTGGTACCCATATTGGCTTTAGTCTGTTGTGTGTTATGAAACAGATAAGTGTTTTCTTTTCAACAACTGGAACCTTCAGACAAAAAAAAAATCACATTAGTCACCAGGAAACTTCTTTCAGTTGCTAATATATATTAAGCTGACATTAAATTTGTCAGTGTTGACATAAAACAGTATGTTTGCTGTCCTTAAAGCTACAATCCTGAAGGTTTGGATGCAAACAAATGGCTATTTTTGATCATCACTGTCACTGGGTTATTTAAAACTATAGCTAGTTCGCAAATACTCACAACTATGAATTTATCTAGTTGCTCATTTTAATGGTTACTGTTGGGTAGGACTTTCCTGCAGGAAATATAACACATAGTATTTTACATCTTCACCACAGCAGCAAAATGCTAAAGAATAAGGCAGGCAGCGGCAAGTAAAAAAAAAGAAAGAAAAACAGCAATGCTGATGTGGCTGACACGCAGATATGGCAAACCAAACTTGTTCAGTGATGGGGATGGTCCTGACACGACAGCACTGGTGACAGTTTCATTTTGACAGTCTTTAGGATTGTAGCTTTAACAGTGAATGTCAAAAAATGACAGCCTTAAAGGGGATAAATGGACCATTTTGGCTATCCTTAAACATAATGAAAGTAAGTATCAGTAGGGTTTGCAAAGAGGTAGTGATTAAAACAGTAAAAGGACACACACAACCACTCCCCAGATGTCTGTACTCAAGACACAGACACCAGGCCAGCTCAGAGGTTTTGTTGTAGTAGTTTAGAGGCTACGCTCCTTCACAGACTTGGCGTGAGAACTGGCAATCTTATCAAGCGTTAATTTTCTAAAGACAAACATGCTGGGTATCTGCTACACTGCTATTTGACTTTGCTTGTTTGTGTTTGGTCCTTAAGGCTTCAAACTGCAAATTTATTTTCTGCCAACCATGTAAGATCACGACCCATGTGTGGGCAGGTTTTCATCCAAACCAGACACAAGCCGATACAGGGGGATACGGCATGGGGCCAACTCAGTGAAACTAACTGGTAAAGTGTTTGGTTGGAATAAAAACAGGAAGGGTTGGCTCTCCAGTGATGTCTGATTGAGATGTTCTTTAGTATTAAGAGGCCAGGTGTGGATTTTCACAAAATGGATCACAGTCAAATCAAATATTATATTAACTCTTGTAAGTTACTTTGTTTTTGAAGATTTAATTTTCTCCATGTTTGTTGGTATGGAAAATTATTAGCCCAGAATTTATGTATGAAAGTATTAATCAAATAATTCTAGGTACTGATTTAATCATGGCTTTGCTTGCTTTTTCTTTTGGGCTTTTTGTTTGTTTTTTTTTGTTGCCAGCAGTAGAATATGTCTTTACCACTGGGCGGATAGTGAAAAAGACGTATCTGCAAAACCAAAGGAACAGCTTTACATGGAGCCATGACCCATTACACAACTAATTACGTTCACTTTTGTCAACATGTATAAATACCTCTTATTTTCCTCTATACCTCTGAATTGTTTGAAATTGACAGATTAAATCAATAAGGAATAGTTGATTTTCCTACCTGAATTCACCCTGCCAGTCTTTTTTCCATGTCCATGTAGGTGATTGTGTTCATCATACCGTTTTTTTTTCCTTTTCTTTTTACACCAAGTGTAACAATGACAAATTCTTGAGCTTGCAGAAGACTGACTTGCGTGAATAGCTTTTATTTTGTGATGTTGGCAGAGAACAAGAAAGGTCCATTTCTGCTATCAAGCCCAATCTTTAGCCCGTGCTGATGGCCGACCTTCGTCTCTGCTTCACAGTGCACCCGGGGCAAGACGAAGTGTCACCCCGGGTAAAGTCAAAGTTTCACAGACTGAGATGTATGGAATACGTTGGGATTTTTTTTTCCCCTCTCAGCTGGGTTTCACAATCACCACTCAGGATAACGGTCCTCAGGAAAAATTCAATGTGACAAAAGAAAATATACAGACAAGATATGTAAACAGATGTGTGTAAATATACTTAATACAGATTATGAAATGTATGCTCTTTTCTTTACCTTTATTCTGACATATGTGAAATTGACCCAAACATTAGCATACCAAAGATAGTGTGGACTTTGTTACGATAGACCAAAGTATACTGTAAATAAATAACAATTAAAGCAGTCTTGTGATTTACACTGTAAGACTTGACTGGGTGGTGTGATGTTTTCGTCTCTCTCATGATGCTATCATCCATTTAAAAGAAGGCATTGCTATCAGGACACCTTTTTTTTGTAATTGTATCATTTAATTTCATTAATATATTGCTTTGAAATTTGAGACAGTATCACATTATCATTGACAAACCATACTCTGTCCACAAACACGGGCAAAGCATTGTATGCTGGTACAGGTTTTTTTTTCTTCTCTACATTTTACAACATTTCTTCTTCATTACCCTTAATTCTCACAGTAGCTATCGCCAATAGACCTGAATCAATAGAAATGCACATTGATGATTTCTTGTCATTCTCTACAGTGCTCTGTACATTACAGTACCTACATTGACGAGATCATAAAGTCACAGGGAGGCCAGGGAATAAACCTGACCTGGCTGACCTCTCTTAAGATGGGGGTGAGGGAAAGGCCCTGGTTAGCCAGTGACAGGGCCAACACGTTGGACTCCTATCAGGGGCGGTGAAGGACTAAGGGCTATAAAGTGAGATAAAACTGGCAAACTAAGCTGTGGTTGTTGGTCCTGCGTGTTTTACAACTTATTTCTTACATCTTTTTTCTCTCCATCTCTATCCATTTCTGCTCATCTGTCCTTTTTACCTTTTCTTTTCTTTTTTTTTCCTTACACACAGACACACCCACATCGGCTGCTCCCCTTCAACTCACAGCTTGGTATCCGGAAACTTGAACGCTGGAGTGAGCTACACAAGGAAAACAGTGATGTTAAAAGATTGGTACATGCACAGCCATATCATGCCACCACAACTTGTGTTCGCTTTAGAAAGCTGCTGCTCATAAAACATGTAACACGTTTTTGTTTTTTTTTTGTTTTTTTTCATATTATGCATCCATACAAGAGCAAGGTGGAAAGTGTCTTGGTGACATATACGCACAATGGAAGGACGGATGTTGCTAAATTGTTGGAGGGACGATGATGATGAATCTGGAGGATGAGTTGCTGTTTTATGATGGATGATGGATGGGGTGGGGGTGGGAAACTCAAGAAGCAAAACAGTACATGGGTGAGATGAGACAAGGCGCTGCCACGGGGCACACACACACACACACAAAAACAAAATGACCGCACAGGCCGAGTGCATCAAGGGTACAATATAAAACAGAGCAGAGGACACTGCCACATGCACCAACGATGGAAGCTACATCTTTTAAACAGTCAAAACAAAGTGGCAATGAAAGGCGGCCACCATGCCACACACACACAAACACACAGCTCTTAACCAGTCGGCCCGCAAACACCACTTCTGCTGCACACTGAGAGGACGTAGCTCAGACGCATCGCGACTCCCGAACAACACACAGACAACAAAGGCAGCGGCCAGTGATGTAACAGTTAATAACAGTCCAGACCTCCGTAAAGACGGACAGACAGGCAGAAAATCAGTCAGACAGACAAGCAAATAGACAGTCAGTCAGGCAGACAAACAGAGTCAGTCAGGCAGACAGACAAACAAACAGTCAGTCAGACAGATTGTCAGACAGTCCGATAGACAAGGTGTTACAGTGCAACACGAACAACTGGTAGTGCAGACATAAAAAAAGAGAGGGGGGGAACCCGCAAAATATGCGTATAGCCTCCAGACGAGCATAGTGAGTCACAGTGCAGATGTTATTTAGAAAAATAAATAAATACAAACAAGAGAAGGAAAATGTCACGCTCTCAGCATTGCAAATCTGTTTTGCGTTGATATATATATATATGTGTGTGTGTGTGTATATATATATATATATATATATATATTGTGCAGCACCACTTGGATTGGATCTGGCTCCTCAAATGCTGTGGAATTAATTGTTCTCACTAATTTTCCAGTGACACACTTTCTTTCTTTTTGTTTTTTCCATGCGCTGACACCAAATGCGAACTTGATGCGAAACCGCAAGGGTAAACAAACCATGTAATCAAATATAAATCCATGTAATCAATATATTGAGTTGGTATGTTTGGAAGTGCGCTTCAGGCTCATTTGGCACTCGAGATGCAATTGAAATCGTATTGGGGACGTTTGGTGTCTAACGTGAGACCAATATCGGTGTGCTCAGTAACATCGGATCATCTCTCTCTCTCTCTCTCTCTCCCTTCTTACTTTATCCCCCACCTCTCTCTCTCTTTCTCTCTCTCTCTCTCTCTCTCTCTGTCTTTGATTTGCCTGTGGTTGTATCTGTGTAGGGATCCTTCATTATCCCCTCGTAATCGCTCCGTCCCAGTAAATCAGTAAGCCCCTCTCTGTATTAAAAAAAAAAAAGCATCACAAATTGAATTAAGTTACCACGTCCTACTTGCACCATAAGAAAAAGAAACATTATTAAAAGGGATAGTGCCACGTTTTAAACACAGTGTTCTGCAGCTGACAGGATGCTGTGATTTGCAGTCTCTCAGTGCTACGGTGGATGCTGAGAGGCACAGGGGCAAGTACAAAGGCCAGAGCATCCTCATCTGGACAAATCTGTACCGTCATTAAAGAAAACCCCACCTCCAATTCATCTCAGCCATAGCTGGGGTTTTTTTTTCTTTCCCTATTGTCACAGTCAAAGAATACACCAGGAATTCAAAAGTATTGTCAGTCTTTTAAGGAGAAAGAGGGAGCCGTGCAGTTGGTGGGCATTAACTATGGTGAAGGCGGGGAAGGAAGTATTTATATAGATAACTGAAATGAATGCCAGACAAGTAAGGCTATTGTCCTCGATAACGTGGAGGTAAGGTTTTCCTCCCGTGTGTGTACAAGGGGGGGGGGCACATGGGCTCAGATCTTGGTCCTTTTGACTTCAGACATCAGTGATAGATTCGTGAACGATCCATCATGTTATGACTATTGTACAAATGTGTAGAAAAAAGTTTGTTTGCTGCATGTTGCTGTTTTGTCTCATTAACTGTCCATCTTGCATCCCATGCTAGCAAAGCAGCCTCCTCATAGTGCCTCAGAGCGGTAGATGCTTGGTAAGACAGGACAAGCTAAAGAACGGAGAAAGAAAATAAATTAAATGTCTTGAGGGCAAAACAATCAAACTATCAAATAATTCATGAAATACAAAAACAAGAAAAAAAAGGTTCCAGTCCTTTACATAAGGACTGCAAACTAATGCATCTTACGTAACATTTATGAGACATAAAACTTGATAATTGCCCTAATTTGTGTAACATCAAAAAGGGGTGCTGTCAGTGGCTTGACTGAATAGCCTATTCGATATAACATGAACGATTATTATAAACGTATAGTTTACATTGTCAACCAAGACTGCTCAGTTAAATCAATCTAAAGTCAATTTGGGAGCCAAATTACAAAATAAAAATAAACATGCTTGCTATGCCTTTGGGGAATTAAAAAAAAAAAACAACCAAAGAAGAAGAAAAGTGCAACCTCAAGGACATATCGGGGGGGATCGGATGCAGATGCAAGTTGTCAGTAGGAGGAGGCAGTTTGGTTGAGAGAGCATGGCCATTGCAAAGTAACTTCAGTCCAGGATCACCCGTTCCGTCCTGGCTCCGCCATTGGCTGCAGCAACAGGGGAGGGGTTGGGGGGGAGGCTGCCAAGGGTGTGAGAGGGAGGCACAGGGAGCTGTAGGAACGTCTTCATGGTGGGTCAAAAGGTCGGCGTAGGTCACTGCGGGGAGGAGGGTAGAGGAAGGTGCAGGAAACCGCAGCCCTAACAGACGCTATACCATCACAGTGAGAAGGCACGGGGCTTGTGTGTATTGTGTGTGTGTGTGTGTGTGTGCACGTGTTAGTGTGTGTGTGCATGTGTTAGTGTGTGTGGGTGTGTATATGTACGTGTGTGTGAGACAGAGAGAGAAAATGGCGAGGAAAAAACTGGGAGACCTAGGGCAAGAGGTTGGTGGTACTAAGGGGCATGTCAGAGGCTGGGGTAAAGTAGGGGGTTGCAGCAGACTGGGGAGGTGGGGGGGGGAGGCGTTTGGTAATCCGGCCTCAGAATATGGTGGTCTCATACTTGGTGCTGACAGGGCGCCTGTTGGAATCCCGCTGGTCCAAGAGCCAGGTGGTGCTGCCCAGGGACTGCATGTCTGCGTCCATCTCCAGGGGGTCAATCTGCCAGGGGGAGGAGGAGGGGGGAGGAAGGGAGGAGTGGGACGAGAGGAGGGCGTGAGACTGGTGGGGCAGTGGAGGCCATTGCGCCACACTGACACGTCCTTGTCTCACACACGTGCACGTGGATTAGAGATGCAGTCTAGTGATCGGGTCAGAATCACAGACACTCGGAGCTCAATCCATGATATGGATGATGTTCTGAATAGCAAACAGCTGGAGAGAGGCCTATTGTGCAGCAACACACCACAATCAAACAGAGCGATGCCCCTCTAGTAGTTTAAACAAACTGGTTGGCAGGTTCAAGTGCAGTGAAAGCAACATGCGCTCTACACCAATGCATCATACAAACATGATTTTTTTCCCATCTTTATAGTTTTAAACAGATGTCAATCAAGCACTGTTAGGTTAAGAATAAGGAATAACAGTGATTCACATAAGAATAATGGAATTTACATGAACAGATTTAAAACCGCATGAAACAACAACACCAACAATGCAGTCTTAAAGAGGGCCCTTTGGACAATGGAAATCCAACATGTATTGATTGGCATGGTACCCGACCTACCCATCCCACAGAAAATCTTTACAAAAGATAGCTATCCGGTAAAAGACACCTGGCTAGATGCTAACATTCCTGAAGCTTTATGAGAGAGGAAGCCTAAAAACCATTCATCAGAGATCAATTCCACCATCTTGGTCAATGCCATCAGAGAATTAACACTCGCCAGCACGATCAAGCAAGCAACCACATTAGTTCCTCATCTCACATCTCACCTCAGAGTCACATCCACAATGCTCTCTTTCATTAAAAAAAAGTGATAACCCCATTAAGCAGAACTAGGAACTAATGACAAATCTTAAACACTAAACAAACAAACAAACAAATAAATAAATAAAATGGAGATGGAAAAAATGAGAAAGAAGCGAGGAGGTGGAGTACGTTCTTGTTTTAAATATCAAGAGTGACTAAACAGCGAGTGAAAATTTAAAAAGGTGTGCTGCGGTGCGCATTAAAACCGAAGATGAAGCGGATATAAGAAGGGGACAGCACTGTGGAGGTGTATGGGTGACGATGAAGGGATGAATTGAGGAAAGGAGAGAAGGACCTGGACTCCAGGGCTAACAGAGTGCAACGGGAGGAAGGAGGGACGGTGGGTAGTACACGTGTGACAGTAACAGCAGCGGCATTCTAGCAGAGGGGCACCCTGGGAGACAGGAGGACCAAAAAGACAAGAACAAAGAAATGTTAAAAAAGGAAAGGCAGAAAGAGAAGGCCAATTAACTCTTCCAGTGGTACTTGGGAGAGTCTTGCTACCTAGCGAAACTTGTTCTCCCTTGTGGGCACATAAATTCATCTCCCCACTTCTGTGTTCAACCTGCAGCTCATATACATCATTTCCTGGATGCTTTTCTACAGCGCCTCACTGCACCAGACCACTTTCTACTGTGTTATGTGTTTTTTTTTTTTTTTTTTTGCTTTTTACAAACCAGCTATGCTTAAGTCAGTTGTTAAAACAGCATTATGATTAAAGTTGTTAAAAAAATGTTTAACATTCACTGAATATGTGTGTGTGTGTATATATATATATATATATATATATGAAACTTTAATTCATTTTTTTATTTTTTATTCATTTTTTTCCTACATCTATCTTAATATTACGCTCCTCATTTGTTGAGCACTTTCATCAACACCATTGACAGTTTCTGAAAAAAAAAGATATATACAGTGCATCTGTAAAGTATTCACACCCCTTCACTTTCCCCACATTTTGTTATGTTAGAGCCTTATTCCAAAATTGATTAAATTCCTTTTTTTTCTCATCAATCTACATACAATACCCCATAATGACAAAGTGAAAAAGGTTTTGTAGAAATTTATTAAAAATAAAAAACTGAACTATTGCATGTACATACGTATTCACACCCTTTGCTATGACACTCAAAATTGAGCTCAGGTTCACCCTGTTTCCACCGATCATCCTTGAGATGTTTCTACATCTTGATTGGAGTCCACCCGTAGTAAATTCAATTGATTGGACATGATTTGGAAAGGCACACACCTGTCTATATAAGGGCCCACTGTCGACAGTGCATGTCAGAGCAGAAACCAAGCCATGAAGTCAAAGGAATTGTCTGTGGACCTCTGAGACAGGATTGTATCGAGGCACAGATCTGGGGAAGGGTACAAAAAAATGTCTACAGCTTTGAAGGTCCCGAAGAGCACAGTGGTCTCCATCATTCGTAAATAGAAGAAGTTTGGATCCACCAGGACTCTTCCTAGAGCTGTCCGCCCAGCCAAATTGAGCAATCGGGGGAGGAGGGCCTTGGTCAGGGAGGTGACCAAGAACCTGATGGTCACTCTGACAGAGCTCTAGCGTTCCTCTGTGGAGATGGGAGAACCTTCCAGAAGGACAACCATCTCTGCAGCTCTCTACCAATCAGGACTTTATGGTAGAGTGGCCAGACGGAAGCCTCTGCTCAGTAAAAGGCACATGACAGCCCGCTTCGAGTTTGCCAGAAAGCACCTAAATGACTCTCAGACCATGAGAAACAAGATTCTTTGGTCTGATGAACCCAAGATTGAACTTTGGCCTGAATGCCAAACGTCACGTCTGGAGGAAACCAGGCACCTCTCATCACCTTGCTAATACCATCCCTACAGTGAAGCATCGTGGTGGCAGCATCATGCTGTGGGGATGTTTTTCAGTGGCAGGAACTGGGAGACTAGTCAGGATCGAGGGAAAGATGAATGGAGCAAAGTACAGAGAGATCCTTGATGAAAACCTGCTCCGAGCACTCAGGACCTCAGACGGGGGCGAAGGTTTACCTTTCAACACGACAATGACCCTAAGTACACAGCCAAGACAACAAAGGAGTGGCTTCGGGACAAGTCTGTGAATGTCCTTGAGTGGCCCAGCCAGAGCCCAGACTTGAACCCCACTGAACATCTCTGGAAAGACCTGAAAATAGCTGTGCAGTGACGCTCCCCATCTAACCTTACAGAGCTCGAGAGGATCTGCAGAGAAGAATGGGAGAAATACCCCAAATATAGGTGTGCCAAGCTTGTAGCTTCATACCCAAGAAGACTTGAGGCTGTAATCGCTGCCAAGGGTGCCTCAACCAAGTACTGAGTAAAGGGTGTGAATACTTATGTACATGCAATATTTCAGTTTTTTATTTTTAATAAATTTGCAAAAATTTCTACAAAACCTTTTTCACTTTGTCATTATGGGGTATTGTATGTAGATTGATGAGGGAAAAAAAGGAATTTAATCAATTTTGGAATAAGGCTGTAACATAACAAAATGTGGGGAAAGTGAAGGGGTGTGAATACTTTCCGGATGCACTGTATATATGTATATATAGTATATATATATAGTATATATAGATATCAACACAGATACAGGAAAAAAAGTTTTAATGCATTGCAGTAAAACTTTTTTTCCCTTTTTTCCTGTATCCGTGTTGATATTCCACTCCTCATTAGTTGAGCACTTACACCATTGACGGTTTCGGAAAAAAAACGCTATATATATATATATATACATATATATATATATATACATATATATACATATATATATATATATATATATACATATATATATATATATATATATATATATATATATATATGTGTGTGTGTGTATATGTGTGTGTGTGTGTGTAATATATGTATTAAAGAGGAACAATCCTGATTTTAAACATTATCTCCATATGTTGTTGGGATAACACTTCATTAGCAGCCACAATAGTGAGCCATCTTGTGTGTGTCTCTGAAACGCCGCCAAATTTGTGTGTGTATGTGTGTGTGGGGGGGGGGTCAAAAATGTCACTGGCGGACAGCCAGTAAATCGCTGTCTTCAGTGGCATTCACTTCAACGGCTGTATGTAGTTATGTTGTTATTCTAGCGTTGCTATTCTATTTTTATTTGCATTTCCTTATATAATTTCACCTATTTCAACCAAGCCCACCGAAAGCAGTGGCAAATCAGGATGTAAGGGTTGTTTTTACATTCGCAGATCGTCCACCAGTGACGTCACTGGTGCACTCTTTTACACACAAGAGGGTGAGTTGAAAAATTTTGATTGTTTCACTCAAATGATTGTTACGTCTGTTTCTCGAGTCCAATCTCATGGTATTCTCCAATACGACAATACCAACTAGTGCATCAAAACGCTATGATTAAGTTTTCCTAACATCGCCTCTCATCCCAACTTCCACCAGCTGGGCTTACTGTGTGATTATCCCTTATACCATCTTTATAAGACAGATAGTAAAGCAATGTGATTTGTGGGTCTGCATTAGCACGTCATGCAGCGGTGTATGCCCCCTTGAACATTCGTCTCTCTCAGGTGACAGTGATCACTGAGTGCTCATTATATGCAGTCTGACAGTTGTACAGTATATCAATGTGTGGTCTGGGATATGCGTAAACATTTATGCATTTCATTCAATCAATGGTGAAGAATTGGCAGGATGGGCCAGCCCCCGCAGGAACCAAGCTCCTTGCAAAGCACTCCCAGAGGAAATCATATCCCGCATTTGAGGAAGAAATAAGATGATTCATTCATCATGTTTTCACGTATGCCCAATGGAAAAATCTACCCACGTCTGAGTGACTCAGTTGAATGCTAGCCTAGGTTAGATGAGATTTGGTAGCAAAGTAATGACTCATCACTTTCACACTACACGCAGCACATCTTGCTTTGTAGCTGGCCTGCCGGGGGATTCAGCGTGAGGGTAAATAAAATTTTAAAAAAGTTGGTCACAAGGTCTGTTTATAGTACACCCTGTCTGAGCTTGCAAAGTGTGTCAACAGCTCACAGTACTCACTGTTGTTCTCCGCATGCTGCTCCACGACTGAGACACAGGACGGCTGGTTTTGGTCTCTATGACCTCTGAACTCAAAGAGGAAGGCGGGACATAGTGTCTTGCCCTGGACTGGATCGCCAGCTGATAGGCCACTTCAAACGCCTGTCCCAGTGTAAGGATGATCTCATAGGTCTGGGTCTGTGCACATGAAAAATAGGAGAAAGATAAACGGGGTCTTCTGTACCGTTGATGTAGCGTGTAAGGTTTTGGTTAATAACAGGGTGTCTGCTAGTGTCAATGAACGTAATGCACCACAAGTTTTTTTTTATATCGATTAGAATGAAACATGATACCTGAAAATCAGAAAACAGGACTCTATCAATGTAGGATGTAAGATTCTGAGCCTATACCCCCACCCCCACAAAAAAAAAAAAAAAAAACGGAAACAGGAAACTATCCACTTACTAACTCATTTATTATTCTAAGTGGATACCACTTAATGGATACCTCAATTACTAATTAAATAATCAATGCCCGATATGTAAAATCTGATGATCACATCCATTTATGAATTTTCTCAATTAGACTCTCTTCATATCTGCCTCAGTCAAGGGCCTCTTCATATCTCAAGACTGTGCAAAATTAAAATCCCAGACGGGATTTTAAGTGATGCTAAAGGGGCAGCAGATTCCACACCCTGTTATCTTTACAACAGTTATCTTCTTGTTCAAATACAAAAATAAAGACTTTAACTGATTTTGAATCAAACTAATTCAAAATCTAATTTAATTGATTTGGTCATAGTGTTGCCTGGTCCGCGGTTAATGCATATGGCAGAACATTTAACTTCCTATGAGCCTCAGTATGCTCCCTTCAAGTAAATCCCTCTCATCTATTCCAAAGTCTAAGATACATCTAAGGTGATCAGAACTTTGCTATAAATGCCATAGATTTCGGAACAAATTATTCAAAGAGCTTTTAAATTGCTATCAAAAATCACTTTCAACCTTTAAAGGTCCACACAACACTGAAACAACTTAGTTTCACTGAGCGCTGATGCACTCGGACACTTCCAAGTCAGAGACATCGACCCTGGTGCTTATCTTGACACTTTAGCGCAATCTGTACGATTTATACACAAAGCAGCAAATTTCAGCTAGGTGCTGCTTCTGTGATTATAACTGCATTATTACAACCATGGATGGTCATACCCCTGGCTACGCCTGTCCAGCTTCTACTATATAAAAAAAAAAATCAACTTGCCCCATTGAGGAGATGAGTATTTGAGCGAGAGACATATTGAAAGAGAAAGAGAGAGGAAAAAGAGATATGAAAGAAAAAGGGAGGAAGAGAGAAAGAGAGCGAGAGAGAGGAGAAAGAGAGAAAGGGAGAGAGAGAGCAGATAGTTATCGAGAGAGACCAAGTAAAGTTACATATTTCTGGATTCTTCAGTAGTTCTAATTTGAGAGCATTTTTAAAAAAAAAAGTTTTTGTTTGATTTTCTATAGTTTTATATATGGTTATATATAAAACCATAGAAACTATATATACATATATATAGTTTCATAGTTAGTTTATAGAATTAGTGCCTTTGTTTTCCTCCATGGTTGCTGTTGATCTGAGCACTGTCCAGAGCAGACCAAGTTATTCCCAAGGGTAAAACAAACTGCGGGCCATAGTTTGGTACCTGTGGCCCATCCCAACATTTCCCAAATTCTGGTATTTTTTAAAATCTGAGATGGGTTGCGGTCTATCCAAACTGGGGTGTTTAGTCTCTAAACGGCCTCTGTGGTAATTATTCTTTTTACGGTTGCCATGATTGAATTGTTATTGCCAAAGCTTCTTTTGCAGCACATCACAGCAAAAAATGTTTCTTTTCCAAATGTTACCAAAAAGTTTGTCTATTATCAGCCACAAGCTCTTGGCTGAACATGTAAAATGAGCATGAGAGAGTTAGCATATCCAGAGAGCTTCTACTCACACCAGAGAAGCGAATCAATTTTCCATATATTATACTGCATATTGACGGAGCTCTGCAAATGGATAATTAGTGAAGCTTAATATTGTAATGGCTTTGTGAAAACTTTATTCATTACTGTCCTCTTCTAAAGTGTTTATCTGCTGTTAATGATGATAATAAAAAATAAGGCAAGAGCGATTCCTCCACCAAAAGAAGTAAATTGACACAGACCTTAACAGAGATACAAATGACAACATAATCTGTCTGTCATGGACATGTCATGCATATCAGGAGCAAGATTTCAATCAAGCCATTCAGCAAGCCAATCCAGATATGTTTTCATGTTTTGTCCGCAGGCCAGCTAACAGCCAACGAAAGAGCAAAAGTCCATTTACATAATTCCCTGATTAACTTCCTTCCTTCAATTATTGGAAAGCTGCAAAAATCCAGGAAATGAATGGGATTTTGAATCTACCCAAACTCACACTTTCTATATGGAACAATGCACAGCGTTACAGTGAGTAACATGGAGTTCCGGTACGCCTGTGTCAAGACCTACAATTATTTCTTTCTTTATCCAAATATGTAAAAAAAAAAAAAAAACGCAACGACATTAATTCACTTTTTTCAAAATGCAATATGATATCATGAGTGAAAATAGATTTACAATCAGCAAATCGCTGCATCAACATATTTCTTGATCTGAGGTGACTCCTAAAAGAAACTGAGCTTCATTAAAGTGAAATTATTTCATGGCACTGGCCATTTTTACGTAGGAGAATTGGGTTGAAGGTAAAACAACAACACCAACAACATTGGCTGGCTTGGCGTGAAGGAGATGTTTGGCAGTGTGGACTCATGTCTCTCACCACTTCCACAGTGCTGAAAACGTGACAGAAGTGGTGGCCGCTCTTCAGATCCTTGGTAATGTAAGCAAAGGTGCAGAGGTCATCTGGGTCTTGTGCCGCGCATGAAATGTTCCTGATCTCATGCTCTGCAACGATGGTCTGCATGAGGCAAACAGGGAAAGAAAACAGGAAACAAGTGACAAATGAAAACCAACCTCTAATGGAGAAGTCTTTAAACTGTGAACATTAGCTGCAATGTTTGAAAGGGGAAAGCCAATAAAGAGCAAGAAAGAAAGGAAGAAAGAGAAAGAGAAACATAGTAGCACACACAGACAAACATACGTTACCTTCGTTGCTGCATCGATGAACTTGACTCCTCTGTAGGTGATGGATAGTATAATAAGAGGACCCTTTCTGGAATCCTTTGATTTCTATTCAAACAGAAAGAAAAAAAAGTGAGAAGAGCATATACAGTACAACAAATCAGTCCATCCACTTTAAATGTAATGATGGTGAGATTACCAAAAAACCACCAGTCAACTTTGAAATCCCTTCTTAAAGCACATTTCTGACAAACAGATAGACTTGAATACATTTTCTAAATTCTCATTTCTTGTTTTATTTAAATCATGTCTGTCATTTTTATTGAAGGGCTCCTCAGTTTTAAGCCATCATTGTTCTATTGTCTGGAAAGGATAAGCCCACAATGAACCCCGCCTTTCAGTCATACTTGCCCTAATTTTAGCGCAGGCGTCTTGAGTGGACTCAATTCCTCGCAAATCCCTGATTATCATCGATCCTAGGTACTGGAAAAAAAGACACAGGTAACGCCTCAGGATTGGGTCAGTTTGAATCCGAACCGGAATACTGTTAATTTGCTGAGTGTGTACGCTGGGAGAGCAAGGAATCTGAGCTGTTGTATGTGGGCCGACACATTATGAGACAGTTATACAATACAGGACCGAGGCACTCGGAGCTGGATGAAATCTAACAGGACACCACATACAGAGCAGACAAAACGTAATAGGCAACGGGAGACTGAAACATATAGTAACCAAAAAAACTGAGCCAGTGCAGCAGCTCAATTCACCTTCAGTTTAATGATGAATATGCCCAATACTTGAGAAAGGTATATACATCTCTCTCTCTCTCTCTCTCGTACATTGACTATACTGACATAATGTATATTCTTATATAGAAGGACAGAGACAGACAGACAGATAGATAGATAGATAGATAGATAGATAGATAGATAGATAGATAGATAGATAGATAGATAGATAGATAGATAGATAGATAGATAGATAGATAGATATATAGAATACTATTATCTACTACTACTACTACTACTACTTTCGGCTACTTCCGTAAATATAAGCATAATTCATCCATCAAGTCAATTTCGCCATGTGCAAAAAATCTATTTGCAAAAACTGATTGACTAATTCTAAATTTGGCATCTTTTGTCATAAAAACATTTTATTTGGATTCAAACAAAACAAGTAAGAATGGATATTCTGTCTTTTGCAGGGTTAATTGTAGTTTTAACTGACCTTTTGATTTTAATTCAACTAAACATCAGTCTTGCAGCAGTACACATACTACAATGCAAGACAACTAGTCATTAAGAGGCATATTTGCAAGAAAAGCCCAGTTTAACAGAAACAGTAAACAATATGTTTTTGCACCGTAGTATGCAAAACATTCAGAGCACCTTTCTGAAAGTGCACTGAATCCTTATCTTGCAAAATGCATGTAACAGATGTCTCCATGCAGAAAATCCTTGTTGAACTTGTCATCTATCATTCCTGTCATTCCTTTTTTAGCATTTAGATGGAGTTAATGGGGGAAGTTCAATCTTTAAGAGCTTCTTTAACCAGACTCCCTTTTCCCTTTTATCTACATCCATCCCTCATTAGATCAGCAGATTTAAAGGAGGAACTCTGCCAGACACACTATAACAGCTGTCACTGGGACTCACCGGTCATCCTTTGTCATAGAGATAGCAGACACCCGTCTCTACATTTTTTGGTAAATATACAGTATATGAGCACCATCCTTCTCAATCAACATGGTATACAATGGAAGTTACTTACGGTGGCCTCGTACCCGCAGGCGTCTAGGATTAGTTTCTCTGGCTGGTGGTGCCAGGCGGACACCGTGGCATAGGTAGCAGAATGGCTCGGTGGCCGCAGGTTCAAACGAGACTCTTTATTCCGTTCACTTTGTCTATCCTATGTGGGGAAACAAAGCACCAGATGGTGAATATCCTTGAAAGTGTATATTTCACTCACCTGAATAATGTGAAAATAAAAGTGCAAGTGGCATCAGAAAGACATTCGTTTTCTTTCCTCATTTCATTTTCCCTCTATCATCGAAAGTCACCTGTTCTCCACTACAAAAAAAAAAAAAAAAATCACTCAACCCTAGTGAAAGGTCTTTCAATCAACCAGTAGTATCCATTCATCTGTGTACTTTACCCTGTCAAGTAAACAACCCCTCATTAATGTCGGCAACAACCCTCTGCAGAGGCATGTGTCAGTCAGTGTGCTGTATACAACATGTAATGTACACCGTATATACTTAACCAGCGGAGTCGTTAGTTAACGAGTAAGTAGGCAGGGCGCCCAGATAGAGTAGTGGTCTATTCCATTGCCTACCAACATGGGTATGGCCAGTTCGAATCCCCGTGTTACCTCCCGCTTGGTCGGGTGTCCCTACAGACACAATTGGCTGTGTCTGCGGGTGGGAAGCTGGATGTGGGTGTGCATCCTGGTCACAGCACTAGCGCCTCCTCTGGTTGTTCGGGGGGCCTATTTGGGGGAGAAGGGGAACTGGGGGGAATAGTGTGATCCTCCCACGCGCTACATCCCCCTGGTGAAACTCTTAACTGTCAGGCGAAAAGAAGCAGCCGGCAACTCCACATGTATCGGAGGAGGCAGTGGTAGTCTGCGGCCCTCCTCGGATCAGCAGAGGGGGTGGAGCAGGGGCCGGGACAGCTTGGAAGAGTAGGGTAATTGGCAGGACACAATTGGGGAGAAAAAGGGGGGAAACCCCCCCAAAAAAAGACTAAGTAGGCACTAATTTTTAGCTAGGGTCTGCTTAATCACATTTAGAAAAAGGAAAAAAAAGGGGGTGTAGATGTAGAGGACAGTGATGGTGATGTGGGTTAGACTGAAGGTGGTAGCCTCATCCCGGGTTCTCACACATCAACACAAAGAGTTTAGTTGGCTAACGCCAGCGTGTCATCTTTCGACTCACCTCATTTAAATGTTCTAATGAGCTGGACTCCAAGTATGTTACCTACATCACACGGGTCTCAGTGTTTTTGACGCCCCCATATTAAGTTAGCAACTCGGACGGGATGTCTGGGTAGTGTTGTGGTCTATTCTGTTGCCTACCAACACGGGGATTGCCGTTTCGAATCCCCGTGTCACCTCCGGCTCGGTCGGGCGTCCCTACAGACACAATTGGCTGTGTCTGCGGGTGGGAAGCCTGATGTGGGTATGTGTCCTGGGCGTTGCACTAGCACCTCCTCTGGTTGGTCAGGGTGCCTGTTCTGGTGGGAGGGGGAACTGGGGGGACTAGCTTGATCCTCCCATGTGCTACGTCCCCCTGGCAAAACTCCTCACTGTCAGGTGAAAAGAAGCAGCTGGCGACTCCACATGTATCGGAGGAGGCATGTGGTAGTCTGCAGCCCTCCCCGGATCAGCAGAGGGGGTTGAGCAGCAACCGGGATGGCTCGGAGAGTTGGGTAATTGGCCAGGTGCAACTGGGGAGAAAAATGGGGACACACACACACACACACACACACACAAAAAAAAAACAGTTGGCAACTCGGAAGGGGTTGAATGTGCGGAAGAAAAGATTAGATTTACTCCCTCGTGGTAGCCATGTGATGTGTCTCATTTTTCTGTGAATTGATGATGAGGGAAATCATTTCCAAACCCACAGGTTTTCAGCTCAAAAAATGTAAAAAAAAAAAAAGGTTTGTTATCTCTTTAAATTTCTCGGCATACATGGTATCAATGGAAGAGTCTCAGCTAAGGTGTTGCAAGATGAGGTGACTCATGCTGGCGTGTTGTAGATGATGTCTACTGGCTCTGCATGCTATTATAAGTGAGTAGTCCTGGTCTAGCAATCTCATGAATAATCACAACTACATGTGAATTATAAGGTTATTGTGGGCTGTGACTGGTCCGTTTGCTAAATCAGCAACTGGAGCAAAACATATATTTTTCACAACTCAGCAAGCAGTTGAGTAATATTAGAGCGAGAAGCCTGATCAGCGTGTTGTAGGGATGAATATTAGAACATCTATTTTTACTTTATAATCAGTCATCCTATAAATAATTCATTATTCTTAAAACACTGCACTCAAATCTCCAATCATTCATTTTTGTGTTGTGTGTGTCATTATCTATTTGAAATGAATGAAATGAAAACCACTTTATTTATCTGACATTGTATTCTGACAATGAAAATGTTCTTCTACATTTAACCCATCCTATTGTATAGGAGGAGTGAGCAGCTGCAGCGCCCGGGGACCAACTCCAGTTCTTCTTTCCATTGCCTTGGTCAAGGACACAGACAGGCGTATTAACCCTAACATGCATGTCTTTTTGATGGTGGGAGGAAACCAGAGTACCCAGAGGAAATCCACGCAGACACAGGGAGAACATGCAAACTCCACACAGAAAGGACCTGGGATGGCCTGGGGTTCAAACCCGGGACCTTCTTGCTGAGCGGCAACAGTACCGCCTCTGTTTGCAAATAGATGAGATTCAGCCTCTCTAAAATGACCTGGATCCTGGACTAACTGTCTCTGACTCAGCTGCAGGTTAACACTAAAACAAACTGCACAGTTCATTGAGGTGAGACAAGACTAAACTTTGACTGCTGTAAATCTGTCCTAGCTGTTCAAATCTTCTCTCGCTGTCCCTCTCTTTTTCTTATAACACATTCACAATTTGATTGAATTACTTGCTTAGATGTTAGCAGCTCTAAAATGCTTGCTAAGTTATTGTATTACGTTGCTTTCCTACGGGCAACATCAAGAGGGACACAGACATCGAAATCAGTCTGTTGAAAGATGAATGTGATCAGCTCACAAGATTGGTGTGGCTTGCTAGGCTATCCCGCAAGTGGCATCCCTGACAGAACACATGAACAAAGGGTGAAACTTACCACAGAGCGTGGCCTCTCGCTGTACGAGCGTAGGGATACACTACAGTCCTGGTCCCCTCCTCTCCGCCTCCGCCCCGACTCACTTAGAGGGAGGAGCATGTCCATCGAACGGCTGGTGTACGGGTCCATCTGACTGAGGGGAGATGTGGACTGGGACAGGAGATCATGGAACTGCCACACACACACACACACACACACACACACACACACACACACACACACACACACACACACACACGCGTGCTCATGTAAAACCCAAACACACATAGATGACACTCACAACAGACACAAACACATGCACATTTACACACACACAAATAACATACAACAGACAAAAAAGGCACAACATAAACACATGCATACAAACAGAAAATGCAACACATGCATGCACACAAAAAAGCAAATGCATGCATACACAAGTACAAATCAGAATGTATACACGTTCGTAGATGTACAGACATTCACATATGTACGTGTGCACACGTACATGCGCACGCACACACACAGAAAAACACGTCATTAATAAGTGGACAGCAGTCTACAGAGGCTGGTTTTGCTGATCTTTGTTCAAGCTTAGTCTATGACAAAAGAGCCTCATCAAGGGAGATTCTCTTGTCTTTTTAGCCTGGCTTAATCTGCCTGGGAAATCAGCCTGAGACTTTGACTATATTGTGTGAATACAATGATGCTCATGAGTTTCACTCCAGAATACGAAAGCCTCAGTTTAAAAAAAAAAAGTGGATGCCCACTTCTGCAAAATGATTTACTGTCCTGTAAATAAAATTGTATTGAAAATTGTATGTTGAACATTGGCATAGTGTCAATAATATTTTTAACTCAATCAATCAATCAATCAATCAATCAAACAAACAAACAAACAAACAAACAAACATCTTCTCTGACTCAACTTTGTCCTACATATTTTTTCAGGCCAAACATATAACACAGTGACTGCTGGGATAGGCTCCAGCAACCCCGTTACCCTGAGAGCAGGATAAGCAGTCTGGATAATGGATGGATGGATGGACATATAACGCAAAAGCCATTTCATGAAACAGAGTGATATCACAGCAAAAAAATACCAATTTTACTTAATTTTTCAGTATCACATTTAATGTCAAATTGTTATCATGCCCAAAACAATTAAAAATGACGATTGTGTGGGATAATTTCCATGTTACATTATGTTTCAAAAAGCAAGAAAAACTTCATCATTGTTGACCAAGTCAGGATTAAGGCAAATCACCTCACTAGTATTAAAAAATGGTAGCTGTTTCAAGCTTTGGAAATAAAACAATATGCTATGAATTGTGAATTGGAGAAAATTTAAACTGTTTCACTACAACAGCATTTGTACAATTGTCTTTCGAAGAAAAAAATGTTGAAATGATTTCTTTTACCCTGTCAATAAATGTGTTTCGTACCAGTACAGAGGTTTACAGGGGTAGTCACGGGCATATGAAAAGGTATATGGGACATTTTATTAGGGCATATGGGGGACATACCCACAACCAGCCCATCACTCACAGCGTTGCCTTTAAGATCGTGAGTTTGAGCTCTGACGTCTTTGCAATTTAGGGACTCGATTCACACCTATAATAAAAGGGAATGCACCACTGGCACCATTAGGTGCTCTGGATAATATCATTCACCAAATGGCATTTTAACGTATCATAACCCAATGCCTCCTCAGCAGTGCACCCACTACATCTTGGTCTATACTCTGCTTTTTATTTGACAACAGGATGAATAATTTTCCTCTGGTGTCAACTAATGGGGAATCGGAACAAAAATTAACTACATCACCCGCCGCTGCATCTTACCATGATTTGGGAGAGACGGTGGGACTTGGTCGGCGCCTCTTCATAGGGCCGCTCCGCTAGAGAGGCAATGATTCTCTTCCTGTGACCCAAGGGACCAATCTTAATTACCTGGAGGGCGACACAAAGGGCATCCACACTGAGTGGACCTTTCAGCGCACTGTTACATCAATATCTTGCGGACTGTACTTTTTCCAGACTAAGCTAATACAGATACTTCCCAAATACACTGACACACAGTTGGTGGCATGCACCCCTCGCTGGCAAGCATCCACAGGCAAACAGAAATGACTCTTGTCAATAATTCAGCCTCAATCTGTTTCGCCGTAAGCATAAAGTACAGCTCTGTCTCCATCTTGGGACACTATAATTCACAGTGCTGTGGTAGAAAACGGTGCTGAAATAACAGTGAAGAACTGTTGGATTTATGGGGACAATAGCAGGTATTATGCAAACAAGTGATTTGTTGGTAACACGCAAATGTGGTGTATGACAAAAACTGCCTTTTTTTTAACTTATCACAAGGATATTTTGAGACTTTGCATTCTGAATGATTCTCACAAACTGTTGGTAAAATGTGAGCTATTCTACATCTTCACAAAGATCCCCGGTTATTATACATCGCCAGTCAATAACATCCTAATAAGAACCACCATTTAGGTCCTTCTAGGTCCCTATACAAACCATATAAGGTTTAATTTTATACATCACTCAATAGTGTTTATTCTCAAAACAGATTGTATTAATCACATACTGCATGGTTTTGTAACTGTGGTGGCAGTGAAATTTTCCATGTTGGTCTTACACAATTTTTGTCAAAGGGCTTGAATTATTCATTCAGCTAGAGTCAAAAAGGTAGAAAGGGCGGCACTGGCCGGCATGCAGCTTTTTTTTTCTTTTCTTTTTTTGGTGCTTTCCTCATTTCTCTTTGATATCCCAATGAGACTGTAATGGTTTATGAAGTGAGAAAAGATTTAAATAGGAATAAAGCGCCCTGGGATTACAAGAGAATGAAAATTGGCTTCTAGGTGATCTTGATGCCTGCTGCTATTTTTCTGCAAGATGATAAAGAGAGGCGAGAGTAAGGTAGGGAATTTAATGGGTGAGTCTGGGATGCTCAGAGGCAGTTTTCTCAGAATTTATAGTCAAATGTAGGCACACTGCCCGAATGTCCATCCAGCAACTATGATGCATGACAGTCTGTCTGACATGATTTCCCTCACACACTGCCTGTATAGTTTGGCCAATGTTGTTTTATTGCTACTGCTGTTCAGTGCTCCCTCACACACACACACACACACACACACACACACACACACACAAATGTACACACACTCATGTGTGTAACTCCAGGATAACTGGTAACAATGCTAGTGAGTTGGCAGTATAGCTCAAGGTGGCCCAACATGTGCATGTATGTGTATAAGACACATACATGTATGAACTCAAACACCTGCAAAAACAGATCCTACAGTTGATGTATAAAGTATCAAGTTTCTGTTTAAAATACAGACATTAAAATTTTGCAGGCAGAACACTTGAAAAATTACCTATCAGCTAAAAATTATGTAATTTCAACAGGCCGTTTAATATTGGCTGAATTACATATTATAATAAGCAACCACTGAATTGCTTGTTAATTTTCATTTCATCTGTTTACTGCAATACTTGTGATACAACGTGGCCCCTGTGAAAGACACTACATTCTCCTCTGCTCATAGTGAGGTAATCTGAATAAGAGTCTCAGTAAACTGTAGAATATACCAAAAAAGGGAAGAAAAAAGACACCTGGTCCTCTTACATTGACAATTTCCAGCTCCCACAGGTTCTTGACACAGTCCAGCGTGCGGTAGCCACTTGACAGGAAGTTGGGCAGGTACTCGTGAAGGCCCAGTCCGTCTAGCCAGGAAGCGAGAGAGGTGCTGCCATCACAGCCCAACGCTTTCACCTGCGGAGGAGGAAGGACAGGGGAGTGAATACTCTGAGCCCTTTTCACATTAGAGTGAGAGTGCTTAAATGACAGCACACCTTCTCCCCTGCACTCCCAAATCCCTGTGTAATAATACTTTACTGAACCAGGCAGTTGGAGCTTTTTATTTTTTATAGCAGCCGCATTCACAAGCCAGCACACATTCATCGCCATGCTAAAACTGGATAAAATTCTACATTTTTCTGCCTTTGTACATCAACTAAAAGTTACTGTTGCAACCACTAGCGGCTGGTGCATTTTTCTCAGGGGGGCCTATACCAAAAATCATGCAAACATGTACTAAGGTATTACACCAGTGTATAATTTCACTTATAACGTCTTACTTATATGATTTTAATTTGATCATTCCTGTTTTTGTTTGATTGTAATCCATTTAATATTTCTGTAAAGCATTTTGGTCAGCGTTTTGTTGTTTGTAAACGTTCTCTATAAATGAACTGACTTTGTTACGAGAGTTGGCCTGTAGGTGGCAACACTGTGTTAATCTTACGTATCTGTGATCTACTAGACAAGAGAAGTAGAGTGATTGCGCCAACGTACAAGGCATGTTCTGTACTATGTCCCAGAGTTATAAGTAAAGCTTCATAAACCCACGTATCTGCAAGATCATTTTAACATGGTGTCAGAACTGGACTCAGCGGCAACCAACAGAAGAAGAAAATAATAAATTTGAGGACGGAAAACTTCCACATTGAGACAGCTAGCTGGCTAACGTTGCTGCTGAAAAGGACCGCACTAGCTACAATGGCCGAAGCAAAAGCTAATTTCCCGGCGATTCCAGCGCCGGAACGGATGGACATGAAAGGATACGTATTCAACAACTGGACATGGGAAAACTACGAGATTGAAACTGGACTGAATGAAAAAGATGACAAAATCTGCGTGGCTACTCTGCTAACCATGATGGGTAAGGAATGCCATATGCTGAAACAGCACCTTCACATGACAGATGTAGACAAACGCAAATCTAGATGCACTTGAAAAGCACTTCGAACCACCCAGGAATGTGATTTATGAGTGCTATATATTCCATACCACTCAACAGAGCCAGTGTGAGTCAGTAGACCAATATGTCGCAAACTTGAGGAAGTTAGCGCACACCTGTGATTTCGGCGCTTTGAATGAGGAAATTATACGTGACAGGCTTGTCATCAGGGTAAAAGATGTTGGCGCTCGCACGCGCATGCTGAGGGAATCCAACCTCACGCTGGCGACAGCCATAGACACTTGCAGGGCAAGCGAACAAGCACAGATTCAAAACAAGCGAATGAGCGGACGGGAGCAGGAGAGCGTGAACTATGCATCATGCGAAAGACGTTCAGAGGGGCAAAGCTCTGCTCGCCGTCACAAGCCTACAGAATCCATGGGCACTGCAAACAGAGAAAGGAAGCCAGAAGGCACATGCCACTACTGTGGGTCCACACGAGAGACTGAAATCCCCAGCATACAGAGCCATCTGCAAAGCCTGTGGTAAGAAGAACCATTTTGCCAAAGTATGCAAACAAGCACAACACAAACCTCGTGTTAATCTAATGCAGGAAGACAGTGAGCCAGATGATGAATCAACAGATGAAATGCGGTACATCTCACATATAAACTCTATACAAGACAAGGCTCATAAGCTGTTTGTCAATCTGAAGCTGACCCCGCCAATTCATGGAAAAGGGACATATGACCCCAGCCACACAGTGAAATGTCAATTGGACACAGGCTCAGCTGTCAATGTACTGAGCTACCGAGATGTACAATGCATAACACAGGATGGCAACCCAGCTCTCCATCCCAGCAAAGCCACTCTCAAGCTATATGATGGATCACTGATAAAACCAACAGCAGAAATCAAACTCAAAGTGGAACTTGATGGACAGACACACAAGCTCAAGTTCCAGGTCATAGAATCCTCTCAGATCCCTCTGCTATCAGCCGACACATGCCAGAAGCTGAACTTGCTCAAGGTAAATCAGAGACACGTCGATCATCATGTGGACACTTCACAAATGCCTACTGAAGTGCACACAGCACTCACGACAGAGGAGATACTGTCCAAATATGAAGATGTGTTTGAGGGGCTTGGCTGCCTACCTGGTGAGCTACACCTGAATGTCGACACTGACATACAGCCAGCACAACAACTACCGTGGCGGGTTCCTATCCCACTAAAGAAAAAAGTCACAGAAGCAATACTTTTGATGGAGAAGCAAGGAATCATTGCTAAAGTCACCAAGCCCACACAATGGATCAGCAACATGGTCGTTATCGAGAAGCCAGGGAAACTGCGCACCTGCGTCAACCCGAGCGCGCTCAACAAGGCTCTGCTGAGGTCTCACTATCAGATGCCTACCATAGAGGAGATACTGCCAGACATAGCGAATGCCAAGGTATTCTCAATGCTAGATGCGAAGGACGGATACTGGCAGGTGAAACTGAATGAAGAAAGCAGCCATCTCACCACATTTTGGACACCTCTGTGAAGATACAGGTGGTTAAGAATGCCATTTGGTATCAAACCAGCAGCTGAAGAATACCAACGCAGACAGCATGAAGCACTACAGGGACTGACTGGTGTTAGTGTCATAGCAGATGACATTCTTCTCTATGGCTATGGAGACCATGACAAAACCTTTTCAGCCCTATTGCAAAGGGCGAGAGAGGTCAACCTGAAGTTAAACAAGAAGAAACTCAAGCTGAAGCAATCCAGCATGCCATACATGGGTCATCTTCTCACCACAGAGGGCCTGCTCCCGGACCCAGAGAAGATAATAGCAGTGCAAAACATGCAGACGCCTACTGATGTCAAAGCGCTACAGAGGCTTCTGGGGTTCGTGAATTACTTAGCAAAATTCCTTCCACATCTATCTGATGTGTGCGAACCACTCAGGCGGCTGACGGACAAGGACATCCAATGGGCATGGCTACCGCAACATGAAACAGCCCTCGACACTGTGAAGGATCTGGTCACGCATCACCCAGTGCTCAAGTACTACAACATGAAGGAGGAGATGACACTTCAATGTGATACCAGTGAAACAGGCCTTGGTGCGGCTCTCATGCAAAATGGACAACCTGTTGCGTTTGCCTCCAGAACTCTTAACTCCCACTGAACAGATGTATGCGCAAATCGAGAAGGAATGCCTTGCCATTGTCTTTGCACGTGACAAGTTTGATCAATACATCCATGGCAGGGAGAACATTACAGTGCATAGCGACCACAAGCCACTGGAGGTGATCTTCAAAAAGTCCCTCCTCGTGGCCCACAAGAGGCTACAGAGAATGCTACTACGGCTCCAACGCTATCAGCTGCAGGTACAATACAAACCGGGCAAACTGCTGCATGTAGTGGATTTTTTCTCCAGAACGGCTCAGCCAAATACGACACACATGCAAATACAAACACCAGTCACAGTCTACGCCATGGGCCTGACCACAGAGGCCCTCAAAGGTGTGGATCACAGCAGTGTTACCAACATCTCCACAAAAACACTGGAGTCCATCAGAGCTGCAATGCTCAAAGATCCCTTATGTCAGGCTCTGTGTGCCCAAATCTCTGAAGGCTGGCCCATCTCTAAACAAGCAGTAGATCAAACAGTGAGACCGTTTTCGACATTCAAGGAGGAGCTAGCCACTGGCAAAGGTGACAAAGTGTTCATTCCAGAGCTACTACGCGATGACTTCCTATCAAAGACTGACTCAGGGCACTGCGGCATTGAAGGCAGACTCAGGAAGGCACGGGACACAGTATTCTGGCCAGGAATAACGGAGGAGGTGAAGAAGTATGTGAGCAGATGTAGCACGTGCAACACCCTTCAGAGGAGACAGCAGAAGGAATCACTCAATCCCCATCATCGCCCCGAACTCCCATGGTCTAAGGTAGGCATGGACCTATTCACTGTGAACCAATCACACTACCTCATAACAGTCGACTACTACTCCAACTACTGGGAGCTGGATGAATTGGAGGACATCACAGCATCTACCGTCATCGATCGCTGCAAACAACACTTCAGCCAACATGGCATCCCTCACACTGTCATCTCAGACAATGGCCCCCCCTTCTCTGGACTTGACTTTCAGACCTTCTCAAATGACTGGGACTTCCGACACGTAACATCATCACCATACCACAGCCAAAGCAATGGCAAGGCAGAGTCAGCTGTCAAAATAGCCAAAATAATACTGAAAAAAGTGGCGCTCGCAGGAGAGGACCCATGGAAGACAGTGTTAGCATGGAGAAACACTCCAACGGAGGGACTTGACAGCTCCCCAGCTCAGTGGCTCATGTCCAGATGCATGCGCACACACCTGCCCTCCAAAGATCTTCTGCTTCAACCTTGGGTAGTGCAAAATGTGGTCACGAAGAAGCGCAGAAAGGGGCTCATTTCCAAGTACCACTATGATGCACATGCCCATGACATGCCAGTGATCATTCAAGGGGAGACAGCCCAAGTCTTGCTACAACCCAACGTGCCCAACAGTGCATGGTCCCTTGGAATCTGCACTGACCAGAAGAGTGACAGATCATATGAGGTGCTGGTACATGGTAAAACATACCGAAGAAACAGGAAACACATCCGCCCAGTGGACAAAACACTCAGACCTTCACCGCCTGAGAACCCTGAAGAGGATGATGACTGGGGGAGTTGGGGTGGAGCTGTAGTGGCTGACGATCCAGAGGGTCACGCTCCAGCACTGGCTGAAAACAGAGTCCAGGCTGTAGACCCTGAGCCTCAAGGTCTCTGCCAAACCAGGACCAGGAACAACATCAGGCCTCAAGAGAGGTACACCAAAGACTATGTGACTTGAAAATGGACTTATAAAAAAAAAAGAAAAGAAAAAAAGAGGCATGAGAATGTAATGTTTATCATCTGATTTACTGTTCATTGTTTATTGAGTAGCCACTGCAAGGACTAAAAGTTTGATAAGGTAATGTTTATCATCTGAGTTACTGTTAATTGTTTATTGAGTAGCCACTGCAAGAACTCACTGTTTCTGTTTAAGTTTTATATCTCTGAGAGAATCACTTTCATTTATGTGAAGGGAGATGTTACAAGAGTTGGCCTGTAGGTGGCAACACTGTGTTAATCTTACGTATCTGTGATCTACTAGACAAGAGAAGTAGATTGATTGCACCAACGTACAAGGCATGTTCTGTACTATGTCCAAGAGTTATAAGTAAAGCTTCATAAACCCACGTATCTACATGATCATTTTAACAGACTTGACTAGTCAAAATAAATGAAAAATACTTTATTTGTATTTGCTGAGCTGAATAAACATTTGCTATAATGAACTGTGCTTAGTTAAGGGAAGTTAAGGTACTTCAGTGAGTGCAAATCTTTTATAATAATTATCTTTTATACCACAATTATGGTGAAAAACTAAAGCAGAAAATGCCTTGATAAGTGCGAAAAATTGTGATAACACCAAACCCTGAGAAAATGGCAGAAAATTCTGAATACAGTAAGACCAAACAGAAATAATTTAAAAAAAGCCTTCTTACTGAACCAGCTCCTTGAAAATGACTGAGTATATTGTCTTCCACTGTCTTTGGATTGTTGCTGAATTATGATGTCAGGCTGATCAGGTCCTAGCTCTTTGACTCTGGCCTTCTCTTGCAATGGTCTTCTCTTAAAGACGTTATCTTTAGTGACTTAAAGAGTTTTCTTTCTCCATTCTAGCTAGCCAAATTCCACGCTCTGTCTGTTGCACAAGGCTCCTCCAACTCTGCTTAACAACTCATTACGGGCACCGATTTTATGTCAGACGATGTACCATGAGCCCCTCGCTCTCTGCTGCCACACAGTGGTTGGTGGTGTTTAAATCAGCAGCGTTCAGATAAATGGTGTTGAGACGGGGGGGGGGGGGACTCTCCAGTGCCCCAGCAAGCTCCCATCTATTGCACTGAAGAAGAGTGAATGTACAACTTATAACAAGAGTCAATGGGCGAAGATTCTTTCGCCCCAAGCCCGGAAATACATGACCTATTGGTAACTTTAGACAGCGTCGATTTTAAACTATATTTAATTGCCGATTATACATTTTACTCTAATATTTACCTTGCTGATTTAAAAATAAAATTATATATATATATATATATATATATATATATATATATATATATATCCATCCAACCATCCATTGTCTTAACCGCTTATCCTGCTCACAGGGTCGCTGAAGACTATTTTCCAGCAATCATTGGGCAGCAGGCAGGGAGACACCCTGGACAGGCCACCAGGCCATCACAGGACCGACACACACACACACATTCCTAGGGACAATATATATATATATATATATATATATATATATATATAGCAGCGAATTAGAGGGGCAGCCTGGGAACCGCCACAGCTGGGATACGAACCCATATCTCCTGCACCGCGGGCGACAACGTTAACCAGTCGATTAAAGGGCCCGACCCGTTATCCGTGCATGTTGCTATATAAACTTAGCACAAAAAGTAAGGAAATTTGTGTTTGGTAGATTATTTCTTTCTTGTAACAATGCTTCTTGGCAATAAATCTTATATCAGGCACCTGACTGTCAGCACCTGGGGTACCAGAAGCTCAAAACAAGAGTCAATAGCAACAGCAAAACAAGCTGTTTGGCATTGGCAGAGAAGATTTGGCAAATTTTTCATGGGCGCAACCCACATACTCAGCTCTGCTGCTCATCCCACAAATGCATGTTCCTTACAAATGTGGCCCCATTTAAAAGGGAAATAAACAGGCTTTCCAACGGTATAAGATTTATTGCCAAGAAGCATTGTTACAACAAAGAAATAATCCACCAAACATAAATTTCCTTACTTCTTATGCTAAGTTTATTTATATAATTCGCTACATTGGTGTCAGAAGTGGGATGGTGAGACCGTGAGGCCATCGGAAGCGCGTGCGCCAAGGAGAGTGAGGGAGCGTGTATGCGCGCTTCCCAAAGGAGCAGGGTGAGAGAGATCCAGGTTCGCATCCTGGCTGCGGCGGTTCCCGGATTGCCCCCCCCCGAATTTGCTAAATTGGTGTCAGAAGTGGAATGGTAAAACCGTAAGGCCATCGGAAGCGCGTGCGCCCAGAGGCGTGAGGGAGCTGATATGCTGAAGCGCGGGACGTGCTTCCTGAAGAGGAGGGAGGGGGGGGGGCAGTGTAACGTGCGCGGATAAATAGACTCGCTAGCCCTTGGCTAACGGGTTGGACCCTTTAGTCGACAGGTTAACGTTGTCGCTGTGGTGCGGGAGATCTGGGTTCACGTACTGGCTGCGGCAGTTCGCAGACTCCCCCCCCCCCCCCCGAATTCGCTACTATGTGTGTGTGTGTTTTTTTTTTTTAATTAAGTCTTTTTCAATTAAGGTCTTGCATGTGGAGAGTGATGGGTTCCATAGGGTAAGTAGTTGGGTCAGGAAGAGCATCCGACGTAAAATTTCATCAAATCTTTATGCGCATTGACAAGACCGCCATTTGTGCTGTGCCCTCACACGGCACCGAATGAAAACTATAAAATCCACAGTGGCGACCCCTGGGAAACGGGGAATAAACCGAAAGAAGAAGAAGATGTGGGGAGTGGTGAGGCGGTGACCAGCGCCCTCTATTGGCCAGCCACCACTAGCTGCAGCATGTGTCAGACACCGATCACACTTTGCCTCTGCATTCTCTGGCGCATGAGTTTCCTTTGAAAATGTAATTCATAGCGTTAACAATTGTACTTACAATAATTTTGTAATTGTACTTATAACATTGAATCTAATATGAAAGGCTAGCGTACATTCTGTTTGTTTTACTGATGAGGGGGGAAAAACGAGAGCCCGTTAAATCCACCTAAATGCACTTATTTTGTCTCATTTATGAAGTATTTCACATGTTTTCAATAACACGTGCATAAAACGAAGTTGTGATTTATCAAACGTATATCTCTTCTAAATGGCAGTAAAAATGGTCAGGAACCTTCATTCATGCACAGATTCACGCCTCTCACGATTTATAGATAATGTCTATTGTGAATTGGGTCATCATGATGGCTTGTCATTTTTAAAAAGTGGGTCCCGCATAAAAAAAGTTACACTGATCTAGATAGTCACCTATTTTCATCAAACAATTGTATCCTATTGAGTATTATTTGAGTAACTGCACTGGATTAACAGACAATAAACCCTACTGGTGTGTGCAGGCGCAAACCTATAATTCCTCTATGTGTGTGTGTGTGTGTGTGTGTGTGTGTGTGTGTGTGTGTGTGTGTGTGTGTGTGTGTGTGTGTGTGTGTGTGTGTGTATGTGTGTGTGTGTGTGTGTGTGTGAACAGTTCCCTTCGGTGTGCTTTGCTTAAAATTGCAGTTATCTTTTTTCTGATCTATTTGCTGTAACTCTGTAACATGTAGTTTCTTATTTTCTTCCTTTTGTGCGAAGATTCATTCGTGACTAGGGTACAAGGTTGCACGCAACACCCTGTTCTGATGTTAAGTACCTTGGGCAAGCCGCGTGCTGCATGAAGGATCTTCTTTCTGTGTCCAGGGTCAGTGATCCCCATGTCTCTGAGATCTTGGTCCTCCATCACGTTACTTCCCTACATTTGAACACACACACACACACACACACACACACACACACACACACACACACACACACACACACACACAAATGCAGACACAGGCAAACGAAGACATACAATCAAACACATATACACACACACATTGTTCGTCATGTGCAAAAAAAAAAACAAACACAGGACAGACAACAGACATACATACAGGCATATGTGAAGCAACACTTATACCCCCACACGTTTATGTGCATATGCACCACACACACATGCAGAGAGACAACATATGGACATAGGACATATAGTAGTTACATAAGAAGGTAAACATCAGTAACTTATGGTACAGCAGAAAAATTAGTATAATAAATAAGATATGTCAAATATGTGAGAGGGTGTTCATGTTGGTGTGTTCATATACAGTACATACACACACACACACACACAAACACACACACACACACACACACACACATATATATACATATATATATATATATATTAGGGCTGGGACTTTAACGCATTAATTCGATAATTAATTATAGGAAAAATAACGGCGTTAAAAAAAATTAACGCATTTTATTTTTACACTCCAGTCAACACGGAATGCTTCTCAGTGCACTCGTTTCTGGCATACGGATTACACCAATGCACCGAGTGACGTCAGTCAAGCGGAAGGCGGAGTAGGTTAGGCTAACAAGTTAGTATGCTAACAACAGATGTGATAGACGACACCGCGTTGCTTAGCTCTGTGGATGGGAAATTTACGTTTAAAAAACGGTCGGATGGAAGCCTAGATAAGAGCACTGTTGTGTGCAGACTCTGCTACAAAGAGTTTGCATTCCACCGCAGTTATTCAAGCCTCCGGTACCACCTAAATGCGAAACACGTTGCAGCTAGTACGAACACCGGAGCTAACGCTAATGCTAACGCTAGTGCTCCTAGTACAACCAAGCAGAGTCGCCAACCGACTCTCCATCAGATGACGGGTTTCAAAGCCAAGATAAGTAAGTCCACGTCTGATAAATTAAAAAACTCACTGGCTAAATGGATTGCTGTGGACTGTAGGCCACTTTCAGTGGTAGAAGATCAGGGGTTACAAAAAGTACTGTGTTTACAAAACAAACTTGTTTTGAACAAAATAAACAGGATTTTGTTGTTTAAACGTATGTATGTGTCTATTCATTGATTTAGTCATCTACCAAGACCTGTTTGAATTGAAAAATGTTGCTTCTGGTGTCAAATATCGATATGCGATTAAAATGCGATTAATTACGATTAATTAATTACAAAGCCCATAATTAATTCGTTTTTTTTAAATCAAGTCCCACCACTAATATATATATATATAAATATGAACATACGAACATACATACCGTCATACCAAGTCAATATATGAACAAAGGGGAAAAGGTAAAAAAGACAACAAATGTCATTATATTTTATATTAATATGTATTCTTTTAACTCTGTTGACAAATCTGTTGTGTAATACCGGGTCTTCTTGTGTATAGTTATACCCCTTTCACACTGACCAAAAAAACGGTAACTTCCGCCTTTGTGTATAGTTTACAATAGACTATATTCAAATGAAAATGAATCCCAAGTATTACATTTGAATTTTCAACTTATACATGCGTTATTTGTGACTGCATGTAAATTCAGTGCACTGTAACTGAAAGTGCATCATGGTTTGCATGTTTATAATGCACATTCTCTAACAATATTAAAATGTTAACGAAAAAGCCACTCCTGTGGAGTTAGAAAACAACGAGACAGGAGACGTGAGAGTAGACGTAGTCGAGGTAGTTTACTAGCTCCAACTTTGCATGTCATACGTTCGACAACGACACTGAACTGTCTACTGGAAGCGGAAGTGCATTATCTGACCTCTTAGGTGAATGTCTCTAGTTATATAGATGTGGGTCACCACACAGGCCCCCCCAGAATTCACCTACACAAAACAATGCAAAACAGCAAAAGCGCAAGTCATGAACATAAAAATAGACTCTACCACAGAACAGTCAATGACATAGTGCAAAGTCACGGGGAAAACAAGTGACGAGTCGGGGGGCGGACCCTGCGGCCATAACGGCTGCGCTTCACAGGAGGGAAAACAGATGGGGCCGAAACCCGGGCCATAGGCGGGGCCAAAGCAGGAACAGAAGCAGGTGCCGGGGCCGACCTAGGAGGGCGTCCCCGCCGCGGGGGTAGGGCCAATTGCATTGGCTCCCCAATGTCCAAGTGAGCGGGCTTGAGACGGTCTATAGCGACCCGCTCCGGCCTGCCCCCCATGTCCACCACAAAGTTCTTATCCCCCGCCTCCAGGACGCGGAAGGGCCCGTCGTATGGGGGCTGCAGCGGGGACCGATGGCTGTCGTGCCTAATGAAGACGTACCTCGCCGATGGCAGATCCTTGGGGACATAGGACCGGGGGAGGCAGTGTTGAGACATCGGAACGGGAGCGAAGGCACCGGCAGCGCTCCGGGACGCACTGAGGTGAAAGGCGGCCGACCAGGGAGCCGTAGCATCCGGAAGAAACTCCCCCGGAACTCGCAGGGGCTGGCCATACACCAGCTCAGCGGAGGAGGTCTGGAGGTCTTCCTTCGGGGCCGAACGCAGGCCGAGCATGACCCATGGGAGCCGGTCCATCCAGTCGCAGCCAGTGAGGCTTGCCCGCAGAGCGGCTCTATGTCCCGATGGAACCACTCACAAAGTCCGTTGCTCTGCGGGTTGTACGCCGTAGTGCGGTGGATCTTCATCCCCAGGTGCTCAGCGACCGCCGTCCAGAGCTCCGAGGTAAACTGGGAGCCCCGGTCGCTCGTGATGTCACCCGGCATGCCGAAACCGGCCACCCAGCAGCCGATGAACGCCCGTGCTACCTCTGCTGCCGTCGTGGAGGACAAGGGAATAGCCTCTGGCCACCTGGTGGTCCTGTCCACAATAGTGAGGAGGAACGTATAACCACGGGAGGGGGGCAGGGGACCCACCAGGTCAACATTGACGTGGTCAAACCGCCTCTCTGGAACCACAAACGGCGCCAAAGGGGCCTTGGTATGGCGGTGCACCTTGGCGCGTTGGCACGCCACACATGAGCCGGCCCAGGCTCTAACATCCTTACGGAGCCCAGGCCAAACAAACTTGACGCTCACCAGCTTGGTCGAGGCCTTCACTCCCGGGTGGGAAAGGCCGTGGACGGTGTCGAAAACTCGGCGCCGCCAGGAAGTAGGCACCAGGGGGCGCGGTTGACTGGTGGCGATGTCACAGAGGAGGGTGGTGTTGGCCGCGTCGAACGTCACATCCTCCAGCCGTAGCGCCGTAGGGGTCGACCGGTAGTCTTGAACGGTCGCGTCCTTGGCTTGGTCCGCTGCCATAGCGGCGTAGTCGAGTCCCAAGTGAACGGCGTTAACAACCGCCCGTGAAAGGCAGTCGGCGATGAAGTTATCCTTGCCCGACACGTGTTGTATGTCCGTGGTAAACTCGGAAACCGCCGCGAGATGGCGCTGCTGACGCCCAGACCACGGTTCTGAGGTTTTGGCCATACAGAACGTCAGCGGTTTGTGGTCCACGAAAGCGGTGAACTGTCGGCCCTCCAATAGGAACCTAAAGTGTCTGGTTGCGAGGAAGAGACCCAGTAGTTCCCTATCAAAGGTGCTGTACTTGCGCTCGCTCTCACGGAGTTGTTTACTGAAGAACGCCAACGGCTGCCAGCCCCCCCCCCCCACCCACTGCTCACACACGGCCCCCACGGCGTAGTCGGAGGCATCCGTTGTAAGGGCTATGGGGGCGGCAGGCGACGGGTGAGCTAGCAGCGCAGCGTTGGCCAGCGTGGTCTTGGCGGCCACAAAAGCCTCGTCCATCCCCGAAGACCAGTCCAGCTCGTCCTTAGACTTCTTACCCCGCAGGGCCTCATACAGGGGACGCATGATGTGGGCGGCACGGGACAGGAAACGGTTATAAAAGTTCACCATGCCCAGGAATTCCTGCAGCGACTGTACAGTGCGGGGGCGGGGGAACATGGTGACAGCCTCAACCCTGGCAGGGAGGGGAACGGCCCCCTGTGGAGTGATGTGGTGCCCGAGGAAGGTGATGGACGACTCCCCGAACTGACACTTAGCTGGGTTGATGATGAGGGCGTGTTCGCTGAGCCTGTCAAACAGCTGTCTGAGGTGCGTCATGTGTTCCTCCGCCGACGCGCTGGCCACGAGGATGTCGTCTAAGTACGCAAACAAAAATGGCATGTCGCGGAGCACAGAATCCATAAGGCGCTGAAACGTCTGCGCCGCCCCTTTAAGGCCGAAAGGCATACGTAAAAACTCAAAGAGCCCAAAGGGTGTGATGACAGCCGTTTTTGGGACATCCAGTGGGTGGACCGGCACTTGGTGATACCCCCGCACTAAGTCGATTTTGGAATAGATGGCAGCGCCCGCCAGGGGAGTAGAGAAATCTTGTATGTGTGGTATGGGGTACCGGTCGGGGGTCGTGGCATTGTTTAGGCGACGGTAGTCCCCGCACGGGCGCCAACCCCCGTTGGCCTTAGTAACCATGTGAAGAGGGGAAGCCCACGGGCTGTCAGAACGGCGGACAATGCCGAGGCGCTCCATAGTCGAAAACTCCTCCCTGGCTATTGCGAGCGTGGCCGAGTCGAGGCGTCGGGCCCGGGCGTAAACTGGGGGGCCCACTGTGGTGATATGATGTTCCACGCCGTGCTTGGCCACCGCTGAGGAGAAGGTGGGTGTGGTGAGCTCGGGGAAATTGGCGAGCAGGCATGGTATGGATCCCCGGTGGAGAGTGTGTTAGCGAGGCACAGCGCTCCAGCCCCCCCAAGCGTGCAGGGGTATGACGCAAAAGAGACGGCATCAATCACGCGACAGTTTTTAACATCCACCAGCAGGTTGAAAGCACAGAGGAAATCCGCACCTAGGAGCGGGGTGGATACAGCAGCCATCACAAAGTCCCAGCCGAAACGTCGGCCGCCAAAACACACGTCCACGTCTGATACCGTACGTCCGAATGGACGTGCCATTGGCGGCGTCCATCTGGGGGCCGTGACTGTTGGTCATCGTGTCCACAGCTTGTGCTGGTAGTATGCTGCGTTGAGCGCCAGAGTCAACCAGCAGCCGCCGGCCCGACAAGGAGTCTCTGATGAAAAACAGCTTGCAGTCACGGCCGGCGCCCATAGCCGTTAACGAGCGCCGGCCTTGGCGTTTCCCTGAACCCTGTAACTGCAGGGTTTGCGACACCGTTTTGCTTTTGCCCCAAACCTGGCATGGTAATAACAGAGCCCGTTGTCATGTTGGCGGCAGGCTGTCACCGCAGCCGCGGTGTCCATATAGTCGTACACAGGTGGTGGTGGGGCGGTCTGGTGGGGTAGCAGGGCATGCACAAACTGTTGCCGGTTGGCCAGGAAAACCCTGTCTGCTTCAGCAGCCAGAGAACGGTAGTCCTTGGAGGCGGCGAGAGGAGAACTGGCCAGTGCTGTGCGTACAGGTGCGGGGAGCTGCCTCAGAAAAATGTGTGTGAAAAGAAAGGCCGGATCAGCCGATCCCAGCACAGACAGCATTTTTTCCATTAACTCAGACGGTTTGCCGTCGCCGAGGCCATTCGGGGACAGTAAACAGTCTGCCTTCTCCAGCTCCGACAGTTCAAATAGTTTCAGGAGGAATGTCTTTATAGCATCGTACTTGCCAGCAGCTGGCGGAGCTTCCAACAGTGTCATTGCTCGCGCCGTTGTCGATGCGTCTAACGCCGCCACTACGTGGAAGTACTGCGTTGCATCCCGCGTTATCCCTCTCAGCTGGAACTGGGCTTCCACATGTTGAAACCACGGCCGTGGATTATGCTGCCAAAAGTCGGGTAGCTTCACAGTAGCGGTGTAAATGCTAGCGTTAGCAATAGCCATGTTGTTAGCACCGGCGTCGTCGTCAGACATACTCGTATTAGTAGTTCGATCACGTCGGGGTCACCAATGTGGAGTTAGAAAACAACGAGACAGGAGACGTGAGAGTAGACGTAGTCGAGGTAGTTTACTAGCTCCAACTTTGCATGGCATACGTTCGACAACGACACTGAACTGTCTACTGGAAGCGGAAGTGCATTATCTGACCTCTTAGGTGAATGTCTCTAGTTATATAGATGTGGGTCACCACACTCCCCTCTATTTCTAAAGTCCTGTCCTGCATTAAGGTTGATGAAATTTAAATGTTTGTTTCAAACTTGAACATTTAGATGCAATGAAACAACTGCAATCTGTTTTCACATTCAACCGTGCCACATTAAGTTCATTAATGATATTTAAAGTCGACAACACTTGTGTTTTGGCATTTTCATGTTCACCCTGCTCAGTAAAAGCCAAAATATTTATTCAATTAGGAAAAGGTGAAACTAGGCAACTTTGCTTCCGTTCACGCGCCTTCTCTGACTTGCTTCAAATGAAAGAACATTTCCCAAACTTCACAACCTCTCAAGAACACTGTAAGAGAGAAAACTGTGCTCCGAGATAACAGGGCGGTAATTTCGGAGGTGCATAATGGGGCTGTCTAAACTCTGGTGGTGGAACAGAAAAACATATTTTACAACCTCTAAATGTCCTAGCAGATTTTAGACAGGCCAGTTTCATACCTCTGAAATGACCGCCCGGTTGTCTCGGTGGGCGATTTTCCCGCTTCCGTGGTTCTGAATAACCGCTGAAACGATAGGCCTCTGAGCTCACCCCGTCAGCGTCAGTCATCATCCCGCCATTACACCGACACGACACGGCAGCAGCGGCAGCAACAACACGCAGCAGTCAGCTGCTGGCCTTCACTCGGTAACGGCCGAAGGAAGGGATAATCCGGATTCACTTTGACTCGCGTCCTTGCTGAACTCAACTATTAGATGTCACCATTTGAGTCGGGCTATCGAGTGTCAGGATCGAACGATCGTCCCACCTTCGGAGAATGACCGACAGCTCCGTAGACCACTTGGAGTTGGCTTTGTGAGGCTGGTTTGGCGTCGCGCTTGCATTTGAATTAACTCAGCGAAGGTGCGTGAGAGTGGGCGCGAAAATCCTATAGCAAAGAGTGGCGCTGTTTCACTATTTCAACGTTGAATTAACGTTTGAATTTTGTCAACCGCTGAGCGGGGCACGCATGAAGATGCACGTAGAATTGTATGAACGTATGAATTATTTCGAACATGTAAATAAGCAGGATATAACATACAGATAAGCCATTGCTAATAATCTGAAGTGATTAACAAATCCACACATCAAACTCAGCAAACAAATCTCCGTACGCATCAGATTACATGTTGGAAAAGGAGTAGGAGGAAGTATACACTTACTTTTTTCCTTCTCATCTACTCTTAAATTAATTCAGCTACTATACATTTCAAACTCAATTTCCAATGTACCGTGTTCGGTGCAAGTTGTGCAAAAATTGCACGTGCAATCGTATAATTGATTCTCGATTTTATCCATGACCCTAAAGCTGCATCAATGAGTTTTTGTTGACTGCGTGCCCCTGTGGATAATAAAAGCGGTAGCGTTTCGCAGAGGAGAGACTTAATTTCCTACGAACATGGCCTCTTGTCGGAAAGATCTGCATCCTTCTGGTAGCTTGTGTATTTGCTTTAGAGAGAAGGGGGAGCGATATCGTGGTGTTTTGGAGAAGCAGGTGTTTGCAAGACATACAGCAATGAGCTTATGTATCTCTGAATGTGGCTGCGTACTCCGTCTGTGTCATTACATAGCAATATCTAACGGTATCACCCCCCCCTTTTTCCCTCCTTTCCATTACCACGTCTCCTCCGATACATGTGGGGTCGCCAGCAGCTTCTTGTCACCTGTCAGAGGAGTTTCGCCAGGGGGACGTAGCACGTGGGAGGATCACGCTACCCCCGCCAGTCCCCCCCCCCCCGAACAGGCGCCCCGACCGATCAGAGGAGGCGCTAGTGCAGTGACCAGGACACATACCCACATGCGGCTTCCCACCCATAGACACGGCCAATTGCGTCTGTAGGGACGCCCGACCAAGCCGGAGGTAACGCGGGAATTCGAACCGGCAATCCCCGTGTTGGTAAGTAACGGAATAGACCGCCACGCCACTCAGACGCCCACATGATGGTCTCATTTTATCATTATCATTCAATGTTGGTCTGTTTTTTTTAATTATTTTTATTATTATAGGCCATATAGAAGCATACAAATTGAGACTTTTTGAATAATCAGTTAAAAAAAAACCTCCATGCAGCAGTTTTAACCTTACATCGTTGAAAGAGAAAATTGACTGTGATTGTTTAATACGTAAATATTTTCAAATGGAAAAGAATAAATTTCGTCAGCCACAATGCAGGGCATGAACAATGAAATGTCAAATGGCTATTTCATTACCGTTTCAATGTTGTCAGCGAATGTGCGTTATTAAACACAAAAATTCAAAGGCAGCATGAATTATTGCAAATGAATTAACATCTTTTCACTGCCCATGCATTTATGAATTGAAGACCAAAGAGCAGTGTTGAGGTTGCCTTTTCATTTGAACATACTCCATTATAAACTTCCATACGCACATTCAGCACGCGCTTCCAAACACATGACGTCATCGTTCGCATTTACACATAAGCCTACACACGCGGAGAGACGCAGACGCTGACACATTCACACAGCATGGTGGAAGGACACTAGAGTCAAATAAATTGTGCATGCCAACAGTGATCAATCTGGTCTTGTGCATTTCCAAGCGGGGGGGGGGGGGTGGCGGTGGATAAAAATTGCTGCAGCATTTACTTTGGCCCTAAGCTGCTTGTGTTATGTTGAGATAAACTTTCAGAAAAAAAAGAAACTGGAAAAAGAAAGAAACTAAGAAACTAAAGGAAAGTCATCACTGCATGCAAAAGCAGTGTTGTTCGTGGAGACCATTAACAGTTCTCCATTTCCATAAATCTTAATTAATGATGATTTGCCAGATTCTTTTATTTATTATTGTCAGTTTCACATAAGCGTTCATATTCAAGGCTCTGGTTGCTTTGTCATCTTATTCGGGTTTATGGGCAAGAATAAAGGTACAAGGAGAGCCTTGAAAATGTAGAGCTAAGCTTTTTTCCCCGTGGACTGCTGCAGATTGATTCTTCCTGGCCAAGAATGTTAAAACGTAGTGTATGTAGTCTTTGCTCAATCTGCTCTCACTGGGTTGGTTTCACAGCACAGTGCAGCAGTTTTTGGAAGCCTACAGCATAGTGCATTTGGGAGATTACTCACTGATCAGTGAAATAAATATCAAAACAAAGCAGGTTCTGGTGTATGGGAGGCCCAAAATAGGTTTACTACTTTTATGATCAGAGTTCCATGTGGGATGATGCCTCTGGACACACAGCAAACTTATTATTCATACTGCATACTGAGCATGTGACGGCAATGTATGGTTCAGTTCTCACATAGCTTACGAGCCTCGGTAGTTTGATTTGATCTGATATGACTTGCAGATGTAGCCCTGCATGCACTCAGCATACAACAGTGCAGTATATTACAACTGAACTATTGTTCCTTCCCTAATGGAAATTGGTTAGAAAGAAAATTCTAATTTTGTTTCAGTTTCAGGAGCTAGAGGGTGTGAGAGTAATATGCCAATGACTCGACTGAAAGGCGTCTTTTATATTTGCGACGATATGCATTTCCCAGTTCTGCATTCACAACTTCTGTGAAAGAGATGGCTATAGTGGCTGCTGCAATTTTAATGTGGGATAGATGTAATGTAAATATAAGATGGGGATCCTCTAAAATGGCTTCCACAAGACAACTTGCCTCAATGTCACGTTAGATGGGACATCAGAGAAAGGCTGTGTTGCTTTCATATCTTTATTTCTATTTTCATTTTGGAATTTTCAATTTGGAAGTAAAATGTGCTCCAAGCACAAGGGGGTGAGGACCTCGGGTATGACAGATATGGGCGTCCCACTTCTGGTGGCATGAAAGGAGCACAAAATGATAATCATCTTGTAAAAATTATGAGAATGGGCACACAGCTCTTCATAATTTATGATCCCTCAAAAGCTGCATCTTAGAGCAACCATGGCATGCAGAAAGCCCTGCAGAGTGCATGTGAGTGGCTGCTCTCTCAGTCTGGTGGGAGGACCCACAGAAACTTTCCAAGCAGTAGGCCTATGTCTCTGGCCATGGAGTGGGTTTGGGGATGGGGGTGTTAACTAGGTTGAGATGTGACTTATTCTGTCCACTTTTAAGTTCACAAATGACGTGGAGAGGTCTTATTTTTTTTTTCTAATTTATTTCTGATTTTTCCCCTTTTTCTCCCAATTTGGTGGCCAATCGATCCCTGTTTTAATTCAAACACCCACCCTCGTACTGCATGCGTTCGCCAACTGCATCTCTCCGGCCGGCAGTCTCGAAGGAGACCGCCTCCCCACTTTCGTGACAAGGCGACTCCAGGCCGAATCACTGTTTTTTCCGACACACACGGAGACGCATTCACGTGACGAACACAAGCCGACTCCGCCCCCCCTCCCGAAGACAGCGTTGCCAATGATTGCTGCTTCATCGAGTCCGGCCATAGTCGGATCTGACGAGATCGGGGCGCGAACCCCGGTCCCCAGTGGGCAACTGCATCGACACAAAGCCGATGCTTAGACCGCTACACCACCGCGGACTTCGGAGAGGTATTATTTCTATATGCAGTCCAGGTTAACTTACTTACTTTGGAGCTGGGCAATGTCATCACTGCTCTCTGCTCTGGATTTGGTAATATTATATTTCAATACGTTTCATCACCTGGATTCAATCAATAATGACAGCAAATAATGAGCCACAACTTCTCTTCCTATTGTAATTTTCAGCGACCTATTGATCAGGCTGCTCTTCTTGGTTACTGCATCCCACTTACAGATTCCAATGTGCCCTTTTACGCAGACCTTCAAACACAGACCCATCACATCTTTTTGAGATTTTTTTTTTTGTAAAATGAAAAATGCTACTTCCCATTGCTCATCCCTCCAGCGCTTATGCTAGCCAAAGCAAACAAAGACCCCAACAGTGATATACTGACAGCGCAAACATATTTGGCAGGATCTAAAAGGGCACAGTATTAAACATTCACAGTGTCATCCTGACTAGTTTGACCTTTCCCTTCTTTTTCACCCTCGCGTATTTGTAAATATCCATGTGTAATTTGTTCTGGGAAGCCAATAAATAATCTCCTCCATGCATCAAATCCAGCAGGCACATTAGTCATGTGATGTAAATGAACATCAGAATGTCTAATGACCCATGCTCTTAAACACATTATGTCCTAAAACACTTGATCACTATGCAAATTTCAGCCACTTCCTGGGTTTACAAAAGACAAGTGTTTGTCCTATTTATTGATTTAAAAAAAAAAATCTTTTATATTGTCTGCTCGCTGTGCACAAAGACGTCACCTTAAATGCAAATTCTAAAAAGAAATTATTGCCTAAATTTACAAAGCACCTCAGATCACGGGTGCCCAGGTCCTCCATGCTAATGCAGTCTCACTCATTATCAGAAGGAAAAACTAAGAAGAGAACAGCGGTCCTCAACTGAATCACTTTGTCAGTACACACGCTATACACTATACACTTTACACTGTACACTACGTTCCTTTGGCTGAGTTCGGTCGTGACAAACTGATGTAAAATATAGCCCTTCGTGCTAATGCAGCTCTGTGGTCTGAGACAAGCGCATGTTTACCCAAGAGCTCTGGTTATTTGCAGTGTACAACTACCTTTTTCCAGCGTAACAAGGCTGAGAATTGAAACTATAGTGGTGTTTTGTATGGTGGTTACTAAACGCAATGTCAAGTGTCGCTGCAATGTTCTTTACAGAGAACATGATACTGCTTTTAGTTGGAGTACAGTTATCCATCTTGCTGCAATTAAAATGAATTCATCAATGCATAATCTGACCGAAGCCTTTTAGAAAATGCATCACATGGCACATGCAAAATGTGTCAATGCTTTTCAGCAACATTAATCTGTCTGATCAAGCTCTTGTCAACTAATAACCATAACAAGGTCAGCAAAATAATGAAGTATTACCCTTTGCATAATAGGGTGGTGACTAAACCACACCATATGTTGAAATCTACAGGCGGAATTTTAAAATCAAAATGTAAAAAAAAAAAAGAAAAATCAATAGTGTTCATTTTATTAGTGCAAAACTGTAGACAGGCAAAACACAAATGAAATTATCACCGGATAACCAGTGAATATATTATTTCCACATGCTAACACATTGTTAATGCACATTATGCAGATATTGCAACATTATTTTATGAGCAGTTGAGCGATGGCTGAAATCAATCACTGGGCCAAGGATTTAGTGTATGGGTAATTCTGTATAAAACCACAGTGTTGTGTGAGGAGATAGAGGGAGGCCTCCTCATTGAACATCAAGGCTATCTAGTTGAATCTACACAAAGATCCAGAGTAGAGGTTGTAAATTAGAGGATGTGCAACAGGAGGAGGGCGGGGAAGGGGGGTGTATTGAGTCCTAGAGTAAATGAGAAGGAATGATTTGGAATACTGGGAAAAAGCTAATGGGTTTTAGCCGTCATTTGTCTTACCCGTTTTGACAGGTCATATATACTTTAAAGGGATTGACTGTGGGGCCATAAATCCTTAACAGGGTCATGCACAGCACAAAGGTGAAGAGGAGCTATAGAGGGGAGAGGGAGAAGGATGGAATGAAGAGAAATTGCAAGGCCATGATGGTCAAGTGCAAGGGTGAGAGAGAGAGAGAGCGAGAGAGACAGACAGACAGACAGACAGACAGACAGACAGACAGACAGACAGAGAGAAGAGAGTGACACTACAGACAGACACACAAGGACAGAGAGAGACTGGCAGCAGCGGAACAATAAAGAAACACTAGCAGAGAGTGAGGGAGAAAAAGAAAGAGAGATAAGATCAATAGAGCAGGAGAAGATAGGAGAAAAAAGAGAAAAAAAAGACATTGAGAGAGGGAGCAAGGGCGATCAAGAAAGGGAGAGACAATGGAAGAGTGATGTTAACTGGAGCAGACCCCCGGGACGATGTGCTGCAGGTGACTCACCATGAATCGCAGGTCGTCGAAGCCGTTGAGCAGGAACTTGCTTTCGTACTGCGGCAGCCCCACTTGCTCCAGCCACTCTCCCACCGGCTGGTCCAGGGCTTTACCACAGGCCCCATCTGCCGAGAGAGGGAAGCGCTTCAGCAGGGAGAAGCCGTTCAGCCGGTAGCAGCGGCACTCCGAGGACGACACATGGCATTGCCACATCATCCTCGGCCAGCAGAGGCAGAGCCGAGTGCAGTAGCACCAGGCAGGGTGGGGGGGAGACAGGGTCCAGGCCTGGGGTGGGGTGGGGTGGGGTGGGTTGAGGTGGGGGCTCCCACGGTACAGGCGCGGTTAACTCAAAATACACAGGTGGAGGGTAGGAGGCGCTGCAGGGGAGCCCAACTTGGGGTCCCGCAGGGGACCGACTTAAACTAATACACACCCACTGTTTGTTAGTGCGACTGACTGAGTGACGGTGTCAGGCGGGGGTGGAGGTAGTGCAGGGAAGGAAGCCTTTGAAGCCTGGTTTTGCTAGTTAAGTTGGACCGAGCCAATGTGGCATCTCCCAACAAACTGGCTTCACTAAACATATCTTTAGCCAGCAGACGGGCGAGTGCAAGAATTAAGTGTGCCTACGGGTAGCTGGTTCGAAAAGTACGACAATGCTGAATGTTACAAGTCAAGAGGCTAGATAACTTTCAGGCCCAGGCAAAATGGAAATGAAAATATTACAGCACTAAATTACATTATCTACTGCGGTTTAACTATCCCAATCATTTTCCTTTTTTTACTCCTTCAAGGTGTAACACAAATATATTCAGCTCCCCCCAGAAATAAATTTGTGTCAGGGTTTTCACCACATACTTGTAAAGCTCTGGTTGAGTCCCATGGCTTCATTGGTCAACCTCTTTGAGAGCTAGGACACGGCTCATACAATGACGGTAGCAGCATTCTAAAACAATGTGGAGGTATACTCATGTTATTTCAAACCACGGGCTATGCGATAGCTCAAACCATCTCTTATGTTTTGTTTTGTCCTTACTCCAGAGCCACAATGAGTATGGTCAGGTAGACGTATTGTAAAATCCTACATCAAAAAGGAAACTTTGGCTTAGGATTTCCAGAGTGCGCTGATTCCAAACTCCCCGATTCGCAGTGAAATCCAATTAGAGATTCCTTGATAAAGCTCCAGGTAAGCCGTCTGCAGGTGCAAAGAGGCTCAGCGTCCTTGCTGCTGCCAATGCTCCCCGTCCTACCCGGCATTCGCCACCCTCTTTGGGAGGCTATTTTATTTCTTCTTCTTTTTTTCTTTTCTTTTCTCTTCTTTTCTTTTTTCTGTTTTTGTTTTTTTGTTTGGTCAATTTGAGGCTGTTCCAATCATCCCTCACAGCGGTTAATCCAGGCTCGGATCCGGGTTTGCAGACCGCAGGTGAGCCTCTTGACTCCGAAAGCTGCGGATCTCAGCCAGACCACAGTGCGGGTTAAGCCGGATCCCACCCGAGGCGATCGGCACCCCCCGCCCGCCTGGTCCTGCTCCTCGCTGGGTACAGCTAGCGCCGCGAACCCCTGTGCTCCGGGCGGAGGTTTGCTGCATAACCCCTCGCCTGTCTGTCGGAAGCGCCCAGGCGGTGCGTACGCGGCCGCAGCAGCTGCTCCTGTCTCCGCTCACGGCGCACAACGTCCCAATGCGCCTTGACACGGTGGGGGTAGTCTGCACCGAGGGACACCGCGGCTCTGCCTCACACACGACCGTCGCCGCTTCCTTCCCGCTAGTAGCCAACGGTGTTGACGATCATCCCCCTTCTCATCCGAGCAAATCCCTCAAGCTCCTCTTTTTGCACCCCCCCCGCTCTCTCTCTCTCTCTCTCTCTCTCTCTCTCTCTCTCTCTCTCTCTCTCTCTCTCTCTCCTCTCTCGTTCCCTCTCTCGCTCCCTCTCTCTGCTTTTACGTGGTCTCTTCCTCCCGTTGGCGATCTCATACCCTCGTTCCCATACTGTGCTTTTGCACTGCAGGGCTGCTGCCGTATGCTGCCTGATGGAGTGGGGTGCTGCTCCACGTAACCAGCTCTCGGTCCCCACCCCCCCGCTCCCCATCTCCTTCTCCCTTGCTTTCCCGCTATGTCACCCCCACCCCCCTCACACTTGCTCACTCTCACCCCCTCCCTTCTTGCCGTCTTCTCAGTCTCTATTTCTCTACCTCACACACACACTCTCTCTCTCTCTCTCTCTCTCTCTCTCTCTCTCTCTCTCTCTCTCTCTCTCTCTCTCTCTCTCTCATACACGCATGTAGATGCTCGTAGACTCATGCACTCCACCCCGTCGACCCCTTTTTTCTTTGTCTCTCTCTGTCTCTGTCTCTGTCTCTCTGTCTCTCTCTCTGTCTCTCTCCCTCCCTCCGTCTTTCACTTATCCCCTCACTCGCTCTCTGGCACACTGTCTTGCACGCAAAATACACGTGTACACGCCTCTCTCTCCCTCATGCCTCTATTCCCTTAACCCGTCTCTCTCACCCCCCCCTTCTCTCTCTCTCTCTTTCCCCTCTGCACTGATTAGAATTGCACAGAGGCGTTCTGAACTTGCTAGTATGGAAAGGACACTGCCATCAGAGCCAAGAAACGAGCCCCAAACCACAGTCCTTTGAGCAAGGAATTACAACAATATAAGGAACTGATGTAGTCACTACAGCCCCCCCCCTCAAACACACACACTGACACACACACACACACACACACACACACACACACACACACACACACACACACACACACACAAGAGCAGTGATTTCACAGATGTTTTTTTTTCCAACTCCAATTACAGATGTTAACACAAAGACCATTCTCAGGCCCCTCCTTGTTACCAGATGGCTTTCATTATTTTCATTCGTTTGCATGGCACGTTGATGATGGAATGGTGCGGGACAGCGTCGATTTAAGTCAGCACACCTCTCATGTCAAGGAGCAGAGCAGAGCAGAGCAGAGCAGAGCAGAGCAGAGCAGAGCAGAGAAGAGAAGAGAAGAGAAGAGAAGAGAAGAGAAGAGAAGAGAAGAGAAGAGAAGAGAAGAGAAGAGAAGAGAAGAGCAGAGAAGAGCAGAGAAGAGAAGAGAAGAGAAGAGAAGAGAAGAGAAGAGAAGAGAAGAGAAGAGAAGAGAAGAGGTGTAGAGCCGATATGAGAACACACGCACACACACTTGTGTGTGTACACAGCTCTTGAGTCCCATTACCCTCTCAAATCACCCAGTCCCACCAGCATGACAAAGGAGAGGCAAATTCCATTACCTCCAGATGCTCATGTCACATCAGTCATTTTTAGAATAAATGGGTTGCTGCTCACTGTTTACCAAGCCTGGATAAACAAGCATGATTTTATAAAATTCAGCAGGACTTGGTGTAAAAAATACAATTACACAATTACAAGCTACCACGGTGGGTTGTGCGAGTCTTGGCGCAGCCCACATCCGTGTGTGAACGTGCGGACTACACCGTCCACCAATGTAAGGATGCTCACTGTTCCCATCACTGGTCCTATCTGGGCACAGCTGCAGGCAGAAGTTTATTATGCAAACACTCAAGCTGCTCGCAATCGCCTTGAACGTTCCCAACTAGTCAGTCAGCTAGTCAGCAACTCAGTCAGCGAGGGCAGGCGAAGTGATGCCAATAGAGGGAGGCAGAGTGGAAGTGTATTGATTGGACCTCCTCTGTAATTGGCCGACTGTAACCCCGTCGGTGCGCTTTTAACGATCATGTGAAAGGCCAGGCCGGGTGTCCATGACCTCTCAGTCATCCGTAGAGACCAATACCCATCATTCCTTCATTCATCAGCAAACAGCAGCTGCTGTCAGATTAGCTCTGACTGAGGGAAGAGATGGACAGACAGAGACAAAGAGAGGGAGAGAGACAGAGAGAGAGATAGAGAGAGAGGGGGGAAAGAAAGAGAGGGAGAGACAGAGAGAGTCTCGCAGAGTGATGAATGAGCAAGAGACGGATAAGAGACGGGAAAAAAGACTAACAGAGAGAGCAGGCGAGGAAATGTATGGGAGAGATAAGCTGGTAATGGGCAGGAGGAAAAGACTGAAGTGGCCTAATTATGATTCATTATGAGATTCCCTTCCGTTCACCCCCCCGCCAACCACTACCTCCACCTTCTCCGTCATTGCTCATTTCTCCCGGGCCTCATTCCTAAATCAGTTCTTACACCACATCATTCAAACAAAGCCAGTTAAAAATACCAGCTGTCCCAATCCAATTACAGCTGCCCATTTGGGAGAGTAACACCCCCCCACACACACATATACACACGGTAACAAGTCCTAATTACTGCCTTACAGTGGATCCTGTGCCCCTTTCCCAGAGGGAAATGGGTCACTGTTACATCCCCCTCTAAACATGTCAAGCGGTCCAGTTTATCCAGAAGCTTTCTGTACCGTTTGAGCACAGACAGGTCTAGGCTGGACTCTGGGGAGCAGCCTATTTACTGACAGAGGTAGAGGTTGTGCCTAGGTAAAAAAAACAAAACGTTTGTCTTTATCTTTATCAGGAGAAAAGTGCTCGCCCCCTGTCAACACACCCGAGCACTGCCGAGCCGCAAAGCTGAATTAATTCAGGCAAACTGAAGACGGACTCTTCCCTTTGAACGTCTGCACACAGATGCCTCCTGTGTGCTGTTAGCTGAGCTTCCCCTCCTTCCTCCCTCTCTCTTTCTGTCTCTCGCTGTATTTTTAAGCTCATTTACTCAGTGTTCACATAGTGCATGAGGCAGTGCTCACGGTCAGGCAACACGAACAGCCCCATCCTGAGTCTCCCTGAGTGGAGCGTGGAGATGCAGGGCTGCTCTTCGTGGCGATACACCACAGCAATCTGAAGTTCAAAGATCTGCTACCTGAAGATTAACTGGCAGCACTTGGCTCTGGGCCAACTCAAGGAAAAAATGTCAATGGAAAGACAGCCAAGGAGGGATCGAGGAGGAATGGGGAGATGAAAAGGGAAAGAAGGAAAGAGAAGACAGGAAAGGAAAGGAGGAAGAAGAATATGCCTTCTCCTGGTTCTCCCAGTTTACAGAAACAAAGCAGAGACGGAAAGTGACGATTTCAGGTTTTTTATCTAATCTCCCTTCCTTGCATCTCTCTCTCTCTCTCTCTCTCTCTCTCTCTCTCTCTCTCTCTCTCTCTCTCTCTCTCTCTCTCTCTCTCTCTCTCTCAGCGGAAGTGCGAGTGAGTACAGAGTAGCAGCGTGTTGCTTCGGTGTGAGCGAGTTTCTAAAACTTGGAGCCTTTTTTTCTATCTGTCTTGTCCTTTTCATGTGCTTTTTATTTTGCTGTGTTTTAGTTCGGTTTATTCGGTGGTAGGTTTAAGTGGAGTTGTCTTAAGGGTGTACTCACACTAGGCGATCCGTACCGTGCCCTGGCCCTCTTGAAGAGGTGGGCAGTTCAGTCGCACTCCGGCACGGCGCGCATATGGTGTGATCTCTAACCGTGCCCGAGCACGGAAGTCGAACGCTATGACGTCAATCATGCGACTGTCGCATTTATAAACGTGGCGGCAAAGGGATCCCTTTGCTCTATCGCAGAGGTGCAGTGTTTGCTGGAAATTTGGGCGGACGAGAGTATACAGGAAAAACAGGATAAAACACACAAAAAAGCAGTGATTGCAACGCGTTGCATAATTGATACATCTATAAGGCATGTGAGAGGGTCGTGTGTCACTGCGCTCAAAACGACTCCAAACAAGCCATAAGGTAAATAAAACCATGAACTCCACTGCGCTATGTGAGAGCGCTTCTCTTCAACACAAAAAGTCGCATCGTGATGACGTAAGCGTACTCGGGGCCCGGAACGTTAAGCGCAATGTGAGCGCAGGCCAGCGGGGGATTGGGGGGGGGGCAATCGTGCTCGGGCATGGTACAAGGCAACCGTGCCTAGTGTGAGTACACCCATTTAGTTCGGTAGCGGTGCTACCGGCCTAGCAGGGCAATATGGCCGCTGTGGGAGGCGGAGGAACCCGGTGGTCAACTGCTCGGCGGAGGAGTGCTGCCTCGCGGTAGGTGAACATGAAGCATAAAATCTGCATCCAGAATGAACAGTGCTGTAATTATATTTCTCGATAGTGTTGATAAAGTCAACCAGGTTGTGGAAAGTGGTGTGGTGAGTAAGGACACGTTTACTCCCGTTCTGCCGCTGGCTAATCCTGCCAAGAGAATCACCATCTCTAATGCTCCCCCGTTAATGAGCCATGCAGCTTTGGAGAAGGAGCTTGCAAGATACGGACAGCTAGTGTTCCCGATAAAAATGGTCCCTTCGGGTGGCCAGTCTCCTCACTTGAAACACGTTGTGTCCCATAGGAGGCACGGTTTTATGGTTTTCAAAAATAATGCGGAGGATTTGGTTCTGAAGCTTAAATTCGGGATCGACAAGTTTGACTACATTGTCTTTGTTACATCCGGTATGATGAAATGCTTTGGCTGTGGCATTTAATAAGGTCTTGTCCTGAAAAGAGTGAGGGTATTTCTGATCCTCAAGGGCCGCGCGGCATCGTCCCCCGATGCCGCCACAAGCGGCACATCTCCAGCTGAAGACGGCGCTGCCGAGTCGGCACAGGGCAGACAAGAGGCTGGGGAACGAGGGGCAGGAGAAATAGACCAGGTTGTGAAACAGAAAGAGACAGAGGCTGAAGAACACAAGGAAAACGGACAGACTGAGCAGGCAGGAGAGGGCAGGGCCAGATCTCCGCATAGGCCGACAAGGCCCAGGCCTATGACCTAAATTTCCGAGGGGGCCCAAAATCATGGGGGAAGGGGGGAGATATATTTTTAAGTTATTATTATTATTATTATTATTATTATTTTATTAGTAGTATTTTTTAACTTATCGACAATTCTTATGACACATGCCAAATAAATATATGTCTATCAATCGAATGATTATTGTAATGTAAAAATAAATAACGCAAATGAAACCATGGTATCATTCAGTCTAACTCTAAGAACTCCATCTCCCACAATGCCATACCGGATTAGCGTTTAACTTGAACTGTTAATGGAAGTTACAGCAGAGAAACAGCATCCACATAGAGCCGCGCTTAATTTTGGAAAAAAGCTACAGAATGCAGTCAGGTGCAGCAAAGCGTAACCCCCCCCCCCCCAAAACAACAAAACAAGAAGAAGCAGGGGCTGAACGTCAAAGAGGAGCGTTTGAAAAATATAGGTGGGGGGCGGGGGGGGGACAAAACGGAGGCGAGGCCTAGGGCCCATTAACGCCATGATCCGGCCCTGGGAGAGGGAGGTGTGCGGGTTGAGCATTTTAAAAAAAGGTGATCACAATGAGAAGCCAGAATTTGAGCAGGTAGAAGTTGATGGCCAGGATGAGCAGGTAGGGGAGGTTGAACAGAATAAAAAAGAAAATGAAAACAGTGAGAACAGAGAGTACAACAAATTGGCTGGGCGAGATATGAATTGTGGCCAGAAGAAGCAAATACAGCAGACTGCTGTTAGAGGGGCAGAGTCTGTACTTAAGGAAGAGGAAGAGATGCTGTTGGATGATGAAATAAAATTTAAAAAAGTCTATTAAAAGAAAGCCCACAGAGGGTAGACTGGAAAATTTAAAAGCAAAGAGGGTTTCAAAACGTAAAAAAGCCATCTTCCTCTTCATTTGAGGAGAACATGGAAGATATTGACTGTGAGTTAGTTTCCACTCCATGTTCACAGGTGGACACAGAAGGAAGCAATGCTTTCCTGAAAATAAGGACGTTTTTCTAGGTTACCAAGGGTTTGAGGGCAGTCAAGGTGGAAAATTACTTTCCAGACTTGCAGCTTTTTGTTGACTCAGTCAAATGTTTTATGAAAAACACAGGGGATTTGGAGGTAAACACATTTACTGTCCAGGAAATCTTTAGACTGAAAAAAATTGTACAGAAAGTAAAGATGCAACTCCTTGATGAGGTTTAAGACAAGTTTGGTTGATGACTGTGTTGCACTGGGCGATCTTCCTCTTACTGCTGCTGGAGGAGCCACTGATTCATGAAACCAGCCTGGATGTCCACGACTGGTGCTCTCCAGGACTTTCCCAGAAACTGTTTTCCACCAGGAACATCACCCTACAGCGCATAGTGGCTGCAGCAGCATCGAGACTTGACAACAGCTCAGCTGCTCAACATGAGGTCTACATGCCACACAAGAGACTCTTCAAAGCTACGAATTAAACAACTGTCTGAAGAAGAGCTGAAGATGATGAGGGACTATGACAGGGGAGCAGAGCATCCACACAGAAATGACCTTTTTTCCAGAACTTGAGGTAGTATTATGCTTAGTGGGAGTTGATGAAGACCAGGTTTTCTTTTTTTCTAATTTGTGTAACAAGGGAAAGTCCTGGCTGTATTATTGGCTTTGTTTTATTTTATTTATTTGTTATGTAAATCTTGTAAACGCAACATTCATTGCACGTTGTCCATCTTGGGAGAGAGATCCCTCCTCTGTTGCTCTCCTTGAGGTTACTTTCTATTTTTTCTCTCTGTTAAAGGGTTTTTTTAGGGAGTTGTTCCTCATCCGATGCGAGGGCCTAAGGACATGATGTTGTGTTGCTGCAAACCCCCGAGGTGAATTTGTGTTTGTTATGTTGGGATATTTTAGTTTGAAATTCTGTTTGTTGTTACAAATAATTGTTTAGACTACTCAATGGTCTTTTTTTTTCCTGATTTTTTTTTTCCGTATGAGCTGGAAAGTGATGATTATGCTCGAGTATCAGCTGTTGGACTGTAATGTATTCTGAATTCTCTCTGTCTCTCTCTGAGTGTTTACCAGAGCTCTTTCTCTCTCCCTCCCTCTCTGGTTGGTCAAAAAGGCACCTGTCCACACCTGCTTCATTACACTTTAGGGAATAAAAATGAAACCCTTCGCTATGGCACACCAATTAAACTGACCAAAAAAAAAATGGAAAGAGAAAATAAGTCAGGATTTTCTCGACCTGTAGTTCTACTTGTGCAGAATTTCCAAGCAAAATCAGAGCAGCTACTGCATGACTCAGCTGAATCTGGGACGGTCTCAGTATGGCGCTCCTCAAACGAGCTCTATAAATAGCACATATACCTATATGAAACAAACAAACAGACAGTAATTTCCTGTTACGTAACATGTAAAAACCTCGGGTGTTAATTGTTACGATGACAATTCAAGAGTCAAGTTGGAATTAAGCAATCTTAGCTTTCTGCCGTGATAACTAGGTTTGACGTTATAGCTCTGCTAAACATACAACTAGTTAAACATACAGCTAGCTAGCCTTTGCTAAATATACAACTAGCCTCTGCTAAACATACAATTTAAGCATACCACGATTTCTGATTTCTTTTTCTTTTTTTTATTGGAAACCAGTGTTATATACATGTTAGACACAAAGAACAGATGTGTTTCACAACAATGTCCCCCTTTTTTTCTTTTCTTTTTTTTTTTGGTGTGTTAGAACAGAGAACTACAATAACACCTTGTTCCAACCCTCCGCCCATCCCAAATTCTTAAAAAAAAAACAGGGAAAAAAAATGCACATACAGAACTGAATAATTAAATAAGACAAAGACACACACACACACACACACACACAGGGAGTTGATAAAATAAAATAAAATAAAGTGAGGAGGTCAGTGCAATAAAAAGGATGCTCGGGATGCTCACCCCAAGGAATGGATTCATAATCAGTTGGGGTCCAGAGAGGTAAGAGAATTCACATATGAGATAATAGGCTGCCATTTTTTGTAGAACTTAGCAGTTGAGCCTCTTAAAGAATACTTCAACTTCTCTAATGCGAGAAATGACATTAAACCCTTTAACCAGGAGGTAGCGGAAGGTGGATTTGGGCTTTTCCACTGTAACAGAATAAATCTACGGGCAATGAGTGAGGCAAAGGCAACAACATCAGAATTTTCCTAGGTAAGACTGGTCAGCATAGGGGGGTACCCCAAAGATGGCTATCAAGGGGCAGGGATCCAGTGTAATTTTGAGGGCTTCTCCTATCATCTTAAAGAAAAGGGACCAGAACTCTACTAATTTCGGAAGGGGGAAAAACATATGACTATGATCCGCCGGTGATGAGCCACATCTATCGCAGGTATCACTCATGCCTGGAAACAGCCTTACAAAGCTTAGCTTCTGTAAAATGAACCCTATGCAAGACCTTAAACTGAATTAATCTTAAACGGGAACGTGCAGATGTAGAGTTGACCCTGGCTAGTGCCCTGTCCCACCATTCATCTGTCACATCACGTTCTAACTCCTGTTCCCAACTACCCCTAACCCCTGCTAGAGAAGTCAAGTCCGAGGATCATATAAGGTCATATTAAATTGAGATCCTGCCATGTGCCCTGGGGAGAGAAAGTACCTTAGAGACAAGAGAGCCTACTGGAAGCTGAGGGAAAGATGTGAAATGTGTGTGAGCGTAATTGAGAGCTTGAAGATACCGGAACAAATGAGATTGAGGTAAATTGTACTTTAAACAGAGATCATTAAAAGTGTTGAATGACCCCTTTGAATATAAATCTAAGAAATGGGCCAGGCTTCTCTCTCTTCACAGATTGAAAGCTGTGGGGCTGCATGTAGTGGGGGCAGAAAGTTTGAAATGCTGCCTTAATTGTTTCCAAATTTTCAAAGTAGAGAGTACAATTGGATTTCTAATGTATTTAGGACAGCAAGAAGCCAGAGGGGCACAGACAAAAGCCCTCAGAGATGAAGGACGGGAGGAGTTATCCTCCATTATGCACCAACCGAGGTTGGGAGAGTTACACCAAGCATGATTTTTTTGAAGGCTGGCCACCCAATAATAAAATAGAAGGTTAGGCAACGCAAGGCCCCCATCCTGTTTACCCCTCTGCAACACCGATCTACGAGCCTTCGGACTCCTGCCAGCCCAAATAAACTGTGAAATTGTTTTGTCTAACATTCGAAAAAATGATTTTGGCAAAAATATTGGAACGGACTGGAAAAGAAACAAGAGTCTGGGCAGAATGTTCATTTCAATAGAGTTGATTCTGCCCATCAGAGAGAGAGGGAGTGAATCCCAGCGCTTCAAATCAGATTTAATTTCCAAAACCAACTTCATGAAGTTATGTTTACAGAGAGAGGGGAGGGAGTGAGCAATGTTGACACCCAAATAACAGAAACGGGTGCGGGCCAGTTGGAATGGTAGGGTACCTGGTGATATTTGCTTCACCACCTCATTAATAGGGAAACACTCGCTTTTGCTAAAGTTTAACTTGTAGCCCGAAAACAATCCAAAGGTCGTTAAGATTTGTAAAATATCCTCTACACAGTTAGCCGGTTCTGTGACATAGAGCAAAAGGTCATCAGCATAGAGAGAAACGCGATGTTCCTGTCCAGCCCTGCAAATATCAGTGAAGAGCGGGGAGGATTTGAGAGCAATGGAGAGAGGTTCTATAGCTACTGCAAAGAGCAGGGGAGAGATTGGGCAACCTTGGCAGGTACCTCTTGTTAGAGGGAAGTAGTCAGAACTTTGTGAGTTAGTCATCACGTAAGTAGTAGGGGCAGAGTATAAAAGTCATATCCAAGAAATAAATTTAGACCCAAAACCAAATTTCTCAAGAACAAAAAATAAGTAAGCCCACTCAACCCGATCAAAGGCCGTCTCCGCATCCAATTATATAACCATTTCAGCAGATTGAGAATCACCAGGAGAAAGCACAATATTTAAAAGTCTTCTAATGTTAGAAGAAACATGCCGACCTCTAACGAAACGTGTTTGATCTTCAGAAACTATGTCTGCCAGGCAAGGATCCAACCGGCGTGCCAAGACCTTGACTAGAAGCTTTACATCCGAATTTAACAAACTTATTGGTCTTTAGCTGCCACATTCTTCAGGGTTCTTGTCTTTCTTAAGAATACGCGAAATTGAAGCTTGGTTTAAGGTAGGGGGAGGGATCCTCTTTCCATCGAATCGTTGAACATGTCTAATAATAAAGGGGCAATAAGGTGGGAAAACTTCTTGTAAAAGTCAACTGGAAATCCGTCTGGACCTGGTGCTTTATTATTTTGCATTAATCCAAGACAAGTGACTGTTTCCTCTAGGTGTATATGATTTCCAGATTCCTCATATTATTGGCATCTATAGTAAGGAAATCTAAACTATCTAAAAAAATTATCCATTATAGTCTCGTTTAAAGGGGGTTCCGATTTATAGAGATTGGAGTAAAAAGAAGTGAAGACAGAGCTTATTTCAGTTGGATCGGCAGTTAGGGAGTGAGAGGAGTCATAGATTTGAGATATGAAGCGGGAGGCTGACTGACGTTTAAGTTGGAGTGCTAAAAAGTGGCTAGCCTTGTCGCCATATTCACATATGTCCCTTTAGTACGTCTCAAAAGGTATTCTGCTTTGGTCGTAGAGAGCAAATCATATTTAGACTGTAGTTTAACCTTTTTGATATACAGGTCTGGACTGGGAGAGTTGGAATACTCTCTATCTATGCTGAGAATTGCATCAATTAGCTCCTGATGTTTTTGTTTATTTTTCCTGGCTAGATGTATGCTGTACGAGATAATTTCTCCCCTTGTTACTGCTTTTAAAGTTTCCCATAATAAAGAGGGTGAAGTTGACTCAGTCTTGTTAATCTCAAGGAAGGCACTGATTCGTTGTGAGATAAAATCACAGAACTCCTCACTAGCTTGTAGTCCTGTATCGAATCTCCATTGGCTCTTAGTGTTGGGCGCAAATGCTATATCCAAAATAAGTGGAGCGTGATTGGAAATAATAATAGAAGAATTCTCAGTAGATTTCACAACAGAGAGAAGAGCCTTGTCTACACAAAAATAGTCAATATGGGAATAAGCTTGGTGTACCTTTGAGAAATAGGAGAATTCCTTTGTGACCGGGTGAAAAAACTGCCAGGGATCTATGCAGCCCAACTGACTCATGAGGGATGACAGTGTTTTGACATGGCAGAAGGTGTGAGTGTTCTAGGGTGTGAGCGGTCAAGTTTAGGGTCTATCACTAAATTCATGCCCCCCCTAAAATAAGACGGTGGGTATCCAAATTTGGAATATGGGAAAAAAGGGAGGTCATAAAATATGTTATGATCACTTACACGCAGATGAGTCTCTTGAAGGAAAGCGATGTCAGTGTTAAGCCCCTTAAGGTGTGAAAACACTCTGGATCGCTTTACTGCCCCCCCCCCAATCCACGGATATTCCAACTCACCAGCCTAATAGAAGACCCATCTGTTCCTCTCTGAAGTGTATTTGGATTAGCCATTGATCACGTCTAAAGCATTTAAGATAGAAACAGAAATGAGGTGACCATCCTGGAAGCATCCTAGGGACATTAACATAGGATGAAAAACATGAAAAACCTCCCAGTGCATTGCAGTAATAAATATTATCCCCCAAAAACAAAAACATAAATTTACACAGTGAATTAATTTGAAATCAATCAACAAATCATTTCCTAAGCTCGCCATAACAGAACAAGATGAGTTGCAGGATAGGATAGTACACAACCGATTTGCTATGCAGCGGATTTCGCCTCTTGACAGTCCAGAATATACACCATATGAACTCTTAACGGTTGAATAGACATTGTAACAGGAATTGAAGAGCAGACAGAGATAGCAGCCAACCGAACTGATAATGTTTTTGGAAAGAGAGAAGAGAGAAAAAATAAAATCAAAATAGAGAAGAGAAAAAGGGAAAAAAATCAATGAAGAGACAAAAAACAGTGCAAGTTGTTAGTATGAAACTGCTCAGGGGCTACCTCTGTATCAGACGAGATATATATACTCTGGCTAGATTGCACGTAGTAAAAGTAGCATAACACTTAAAAATAATAGCAATAACAACTGGAACTTTTTGAAGAAAAATCGGGAAATTAAAAAAAAAAGAATTAAATTAGCCCACTAGGGGTGCTACAGCTCACGCAAAGAAAGCGATGGATTTCAGCATAGCCACATACACACGCCCTACATAGACAATTTCCTATGAAACAATGCAGAAATGCAACAACGCAGAAAACAGTTAACGCTGTGGATGGGCCGTGCAGGCTAGATGGAAGCAGAAGTAGGTTTAACCCTTGTTAAACCTGCGCAATTTTAGCAAAACCTCAGGTCAAGAACGTCAGTGATATAAAACAATAGAGAAGATGACAAAGCAAGGACAATAAAACACTATCATATATAACATGAAATTCAAACAGTGCATGACTTAAATTAAAGTTCATATTCACCTAAGAGGCAAAATAGAACTAACTTCCTAAGCCTATTTAGCATTATATTTTACCAGCAAGGAGAGATAAAATAAAGACCCATATAAAGTCAAGTAAATCCGTGGTGTTGAACATAATGTGCAGTCTCACATATACAGCCAGTCAGCCACTGTATTATTTACTGCGCTATAAGCACCTATTTTGGTCCTTGCGGGTATCCATATGTGTGTGTATGACTTCTGCGCATGTGCAATAAAGTTCTCTTCCTGCCCCACCAAGTACGACTGGACGTCTAATGTTTGCTCCTGCAGTCTAACTCTACAAAAGTATATTAACATACCAAACAAGTATGTAGCTAGACATCCGTGACATAAATATGAACAATGCAACATGTTATGGGCCCAGTGCCATGTCTAGTCAGCGATTTAATAGACTTTTGTTTGACGGCGACGAGAGAGGATACGAGTTATGGGAAACTCGCTTCCTAGCCCACATGGAGTTGAGAGGACTCAGCGAGACTCTACTGAACGTGCCAGTTATCGCTGCGGGCGAAAATGCTGTCCAGTTGAGAGAAGCAGACGTCAAGAAAAACAGAGAAGCGTACGCGGAGCTGGTGCAAGTTTTAGACAACAAGAGCTTGTCACTAATTATGCGGGATGCAGCAGCCGACGGTAGGGCGGCATTGAAGATACTTCGGCAACATTACGCGGGCAAAGGGAAACCGCGCGTGGTGAGTTTATATTGTGAACTCTCAGCTCTTCGCATGGAAAGCAACGAGACCGTCACGGAGTATATTGTTCGTGCAGAGACAATATTCTCGTCGTTGAAAGGAGCCGACGAGAACATAAGTGACGGGTTGCAAGTGGGAATGGTAGTGAAAGGACTGCCGGACTCTTTCAAACCGTTCGTGGTTCATATTACTCAGAGTAGTGACAGCCTGACATTCAGTGAATTTAAGGCAAAACTAAGGAGCTTTGAAGACACAGAAAGGTACAAGCCGAGTAATGGTGATGACGGGGACAGTGTGATAAGAGCTGCCACAGCAGCCACCACCTCTCGTGGAAGAGGTAGAGAGAGAAAGAGCATGGCCGAAATTGAGTGCTTCAGATGCCACAAAAAAGGGCCTATGTCTCGAACATGTACGAGCATGCCTGAACCAAGAAGAGCGGAACGCAGGAGAGACGCGCGAGGCCGGGGGAAGCAGCGAGACGCCATCGCGGGAGTGACCGGAGCAGAGCAGGGTGCAGCGGGGGACCAGGACGGACGCTGGGGAGCGCACCGAGAGACAGACAGCACCCACCGAGAAATAGAGGCGGACGCCGATGACCGGGAAGGCAGGTCATATTGCTTCAAGATGAAAGAGGACACCAGGCCGGTGAGGCGGACTGTCAACAACAGAGGTTTGATGGTCGACTGTGGCGCGACGTCACACATGATAAATGACTTTACAAAGTTCAAAACAGTCGATAAAGGCTTTAAGCCCAAGAGTCACGCGATTGAACTTGCAGACGGGACAAAGGCTACCGGAGTTGCCAAGGCCAGAGGAGAAGCTGAAGTCACCTTAATTGACAGCGAAGGAAGAAAGGTGACAGCACGACTGAAGAGGGCCCTGTATATCCCGACGTTTCCTCAGGCCATTTTTTCCGTTAAAGCAGCCTCAAGTAATGGAGCAGAAATCCACTTCAAGGAAGGTGAAAATTGGATGGGGTATAAAAACGAGGGTACCAAGTTTAACATTGAAGTATTTGGGAAACTGTATTATTTGTCTACAGCTAATAATACTGATGATAATGTTGACGGATACAAAGGATGTCATGATATTGAAACGTGGCACAGAATCCTTGGTCATTGTAACTTAGATGATGTTTCAAAACTAGAAGGTGTAGTTGAAGGAATGATGATTAAGGGGAAAAATGACAAATCTAACTTCAACTGTGAAACATGTACACAAGGAAAATTTGTGGAGTCTAGAAATAGACAGGCTGGTAGCAAAGCTAAAGGAATACTTGAACTAGTCCATACAGATCTGTGCGGCCCGATCGAGCCTACTGATAAAGATGGGTATAAATACACCATAGCTTTCACAGATGACTGTAGCAGTATGACATGGACATATTTCATGAGGTCAAAGAGTGATACAGCTAAGGCTACCGAAAAATTCTTAGCTGACACTGCCTCCTTTGGGCAGGTGAAAACCATTAGGTCTGACAATGGTACCGAGTTCACTGGAGGATGTTTCCAAGATCTGCTGAGAGAAAATAAAATTAGTCACCAAACTAGTGCCCCCTACTCGCATCATCAGAACGGCACGGCAGAACGAAACTGGAGAACATTATTTGACATGGCACGATGTATGCTGCTAGAAAGTAAGATGCCAAAACAGCTATGGAGGTTTGCGGTGCAGACAGCTGCACAGATACGCAACAGGTGCTATTGTAAGCGATTAAAGCAAACCCCATACAGTGCTTTCACAGGGAAAACACCAAATATTTCCCATATGATGGTTTTTGGCATTGAGTGCTATGCCTATAGACAAGACAAAAAGAAACTGGATCCAAGGTGCGAGAAGGGCATTTTCATAGGATATGATAAATACAGCCCTGCATACAATGTATATTATCCAAAAACAGGAAAAGTGTCAAAGCATAGATTAGTTAAGTTCATACAGAAGAGCAACAGAGACTGCCAGACACAAACAGGTCCACACAACGATGGAGACAGCTATGAGGATATAGACTCATACGAGCCTGATGTAGTACCAGTTAGGACTGATGAGCAGCCCCAGATTACAGGTACAGGAGGTGAAAGTGGTACATTTTCTAATAACCAGGGGGATAGTGAGGGCAGAAACCGCTACCCAACTAGAGAGAGGAAGACCCCAAAATATCTTGAAGAATACCAGTGTAAAGCAGAATGTACTGACGAGCAAGATGTGGATTATTTTTATAGAGCTGTATTTGGGGTACCAAACACATTCAAGGAGGCCATGAGTTCTAATAAGTCTCAGAAGTGGGCTAACGCAATGGAAGAAGAGATTAACTCTTTAAAAGAGAACGAAACGTTCACATTGACCACACTTCCTAAAGGGAAAACTGTTGTGGGAGGTCGCTGGGTCTTTACGATTAAAGAGAACCATGATGAATCTGAAACATACAAAGCTAGATATGTAGCTAAGGGCTATAGCCAGATAGAGGGGATAGATTATAAAGAGACATTCTCCCCAACTGCTAACATGACGTCAGTGAGAATTCTGATGCAGATGGCGGCACAAGACGACCTAGTGCTCCATCAGATGGACGTGAAAACGGCGTACCTACATGCCCCGATGGACTGTGAGGTGTATATAGAACAGCCGGAGGGATTCATAGTTGAGTCCAACACTGATGATCGTTTGGTTTGTAAGCTGAACAAGTCGTTGTATGGCCTGAAACAATCAGGGCGCAACTGGAACAAACTACTACATGATCACCTAGTAGAAAACGGATTTATCCAGAATGCGGCCGACAATTGTGTATATGATAAACAATCTGAAAATGAGAAGGTGATCCTGATTATTTGGGTGGACGATTTAATAATTGCAGCCAACAACAACGACTTGATCAGTGAGGTAAAGGAAATGTTGAAAATGAAGTTCAAAATGAAGGATCTAGCGGAGCTCAAACATTTCTTGGGTATTGATTTCACACAGAAAAAGGGAGAAATCAAGATGAGTCAGGCAAGACACATTGCAAAGGTGCTACAGAGGTTTGGCATGTCCGACTGTAAACCGAGGTCAACACCCTGTGAGCAAAAGCTAAATTTTGATGAGGAGGGTGAGGTTGTAGATGCCACAGGTTACAGAGAGATAGTTGGCCGTCTGATCTACATAATGACCTCTACTAGACCAGACCTAAGCTGGGTGGTCAGCAAGTTGTCACAACACTTAGCACAGCCAAAACAACAACACTGGGTAACAGCTAAACAGGTGCTACGTTACTTGAAGGGCACAATTGAATATGAGCTATGTTACAAAAGAAGTGACAAAGACCTTAAACTAGAGGGTTATAGTGATGCCGACTGGGCGTCAGACCAAAATGACAGGAGGAGTACTACTGGGTACTGTTTTAGCTTGGTCAAAGAGGGCCCAGTTGTATCCTGGAAGACTAGGAAACAACCAACAGTGGCTTTGTCAACATGCGAGGCGGAGTACATGGCTCTAGCAGCCACTGCCCAAGAGAGCCTATATCTTGTTCAATTACTTCAAGGGATGAATAAGGATAGGCAGCACACACCAGTGAGAATATTCGAAGACAATCAGGGGACGATTGCTCTGTCCAAAAATCCAGTATGTAGGCAACGGAGCAAACATGTTGATATTAAATATCATTTTGTGCGAGCCGCACATATTGATGGTAAAATATCCATTGAATACTGTCCCACAGAAAACATGATGGCCGACGTGTTGACCAAACCACTGACAAAAGCAAAGTTTGAGAAGTTCAGATGTTATTTGTTTGGGGAAACATAGATAACCCAGAAGTATCAAACAACAATAAAGTTGGGGCTTTCCTGAGTTGTTATTCAAGGAATAATGTTACCGTTATGTTATGTTATGTTAATTACCAGCATAGGTAATTTATGTTTTAAGGAAGACCTGTTTTTCTTTTCATGTAAGTCTGTAAAGGTGAGCCTGGGTGAGGGTGTTGAACATAATGTGCAGTCTCACATATACAGCCAGTCAGCCACTGTATTATTTACTGCGCTATAAGCACCTATTTTGGTCCTTGCGGGTATCCATATGTGTGTGTATGACTTCTGCGCATGTGCAATAAAGTTCTCTTCCTGCCCCACCAAGTACGACTGGACGTCTAATGTTTGCTCCTGCAGTCTAACTCTACAAAAGTATATTAACATACCAAACAAGTATGTAGCTAGACATCCGTGACATAAATATGAACAATGCAACACGTGGCCATGACGCTTACTTAGCTTCGGTCATACACGAGTTATGTATGCGTTTTTGGTAGAACTGCTCAGCTTGCTCGGGGGAGTCAAAAGAAATGATCCACGCCGTTGAAGGTGATGCGCAGCCGGGCAGGGTATAGCATGCCGAAACGTACGCCTTTCCGAAAGAGCGAGGATTTCACCGCGTTAAAAGCGGTTCGCTTCTTCGCCACTGTAGCGCCGAAGTCCTCATAAAACTTGATGTTGTGGCCTCGATAGACCATATTGCGGTGTTCCTTTGCCCATTGCAGCGCTCTCTCCTTTTCGGTGTATCGATGAAAGCGCACTATCACGGGGCGAGACCCTTGGCGAGGCTTCGGTCCGACGCTGCGATGGGCTCAGTCAAGATCAGGGATTCCGGCAGCGCGCCTCCGACGACTTCCTTGAATAAATCTGCCATGCATTTTCTCGAATCCTGACCTTCAATACCCTCGGGCAGACCAACAACTCTTAAATTCTGACGCTTTGAACGACAAATCAGATGCTCAGCAGCCGCTTGAAGTTTAGTTTGCTCTTCTGTCATCGAAGCCACCTTAGACCGCAGCTGCACGACTTCTTGATCCAGGCTCGTAATGTTGTCCGAGGGTGGTTTCCATCTCCGATATAGTAGAGGTGTGTTTGGCCACGGTTGTGGTAATGGATTCAAGACCTGAATGATTCGGGGCGAGAGCCTCGTTCATCTTGGCTGTGAGTTCAGCAGTCATGCTTTTCCTGGACTTTTCCAGGTCAATGTTCAGCGTCTCCCGCGTGAGAGGGGGCCCGGTCGCCTTCTTGCTAACGTTAGCCTCGTCTTTGGAGAACAAAGAAGTCCGCTGTGCCTGACCTTTTCCCCTCGCTCGGGTTGACGTGGTCCTTCTGATGCAAATTAGACGATTAAATCAAACCGTTGCACTAAAGGTAAGACTTAAAATATAGCCGTAATTAACAAAAATCGCTGAAATTGTACGAGAGGCGAGTGCCACACGTCTTTCCACGACATGGTCCAACCGGAAGTCCCAGCTTTCTAATTTCTATACTACAGTGTGTCCACCGCGTGTGGAAAACGATTTGAAAATTTAAGTGAAGATATCGGTTTGCACTTCTTTTGTACAGTCTGGGTCTTGGGTCTCTTTCTTTTTTTTTCTTGATCAGTGAAGTGGGTTTAACCGGTGAAGCCAATTAGGGATCAGAGCTTTGCCCCGGGCTGTCCAATTCATAGAAAGAGTAGATTTAGTGTATTCACTAAACAGGCTAATTGGTTGCACAGGCATATACGCTTACATTTTGTCACCTCAAAATTCTACCTCTCTGTAAATTGTCTTTAAGGACATTGAAAACAGTAAAACACGAATAGAGAAAGACAATTCTATTAATAAAATTATTACTACTTATTTGTCTGCTCATTGTGATACCATGGTGGTTGCACACCCTCTATACACTGAACTTGCCCATTAATAGGGTTGAAGGAGAGGAGATAGCTGTATTGTAGGGGAAGATAAAAAGATCCTATCTGGCATTGCCCTGTTTAATTTGCAGTAGCAAGAACCCCGAGTCCAGTGTCCTTTCATTTGCCTCCATTTAATTGTTTCCATTTCCAATCTTGTACTTTGCCAGAACATTTTATTCTCTGCTACATCTCTCACTTTCCCCCCAATTACATTTTGCTGTCGGCAGCACATAATTAGTGCAAAATCAAACATAACTGGGGAAAAAAAGTAAAACTGATATCCAAATCTGGCATACTGGAGTTCAAAAGAGCACCGCCGGGCTTTCACACAACAGTGAATGATGACAGGAGGTAGGTTTACAGTGTATCAACTAAGAAGTGTAATGTAAACAAACTCAGCTGATGGTAGCTGCCCCCCCCACACACACACACACATACACAGCCTGAAGGATACTCAAATAAACTGAGAACTACTGAAACAGAACAGCGGGGGAAAATGACAGAGGGATTCTGAATTCAATTTCTTGCAAAGTGGAAACTTTGAAATACCACTTAGGGCAGTGATGCAGTAAACAAATGACAGCTTGACTCACTTTGACTATTAAGGATGAAGGAGCCCTCCATCTTTTTCTGGGGATGCATTTTGATATGAAACAGAGGGTCTATGGAGGAGTCCATTATGTATATGGATGTAATCACTCACAGGATGGAAATCCTTCGGTTGTTGCTATGATCACCCCCTTTTCACTCTGTTTATTCAGATCTTGTAAAATCTACATTCACATTATTATGTGGCACCAGGGCAAGAAAGAGCTTTGTAAATGTTTAATGAATAAGATTCCCTCAATCCCCCAGACTCAGGTGTCATGTTGAGTTACACAACCAATAAATTAGACAGTGTAGAATTATATAAAAAAATAAAATAAACGTACTTTACATTGGATGAACTAAAATCTATTGTTAGCATATGATAAAATGGTTTGGAAATGGACCATGAACTATTAGTACCTGTGCTGGGTGTGGTCCGTTGGCGATGTGTTGTGTCAATGCCTGCTCCGATCAGGTTCATGATTTTCTCAATCTGTTAAAGAGGAGACGTATGGGATTTTAGAAATATGAAACCCATGCTTACGAACCCATGCATTTTGTAAACATTTCAACAACTTAACAGAATATAAATATCACTTTACAGAATACAAACAAACAAAAAATCCTGTTAAATGTACACAAGGGTCAAACATTTGTGATCATTATTGCCACATTCGAATGAATGAAAACAACCACATTGCCGTCCAACATCTAATAACCATGCCACAGGTCACAGCATGGCATTATGCTACAAGAACATGGGGAAGGTGTTTGAATCTAGGTGAAGACTTGTTCACTGGAACTGGGAGTACAGCGGTAAGGAGGCGGAGTGCTTTGCAATGATGGATTACGAGCAACGGGCCAACGTGAACTGCAATTCAATGACCACAAGCACCAGTCAGCAAGAACACAGAGGGGCGATAAGGTGAATTACAAACCTCAAAGCTCATTGAAAATTCTGAAGCACTGAGTGCCCTTGAAAGCCCTGCAGCCACATCCAAACGGCACAAAACCGCTTCTGGGAGATTCAGAGCTGCTACACACGTTTTGCCCGGTTGGTATTTGACTGCCCTCTCATACGTGCAGAGGTGTAAACACAAAGACGCAACAACCACTGCAAGGCTAGGCGAACACAACACTGCTTGCTGTGGAATAAAGGAAACAGGTGCTAAAAGAGAGGGCTCGGAGCCAAGAGCCAGTAAGTAATTTCTGACTTTCCGGGAGGAGATAGAATGCATATTTTAATCATTACCAACCTTATTATTAATTTTTGTACCAATACATACATTTTAGTTCAAATGTCAACAGAGTGGTTTTGGTAGATACAGTAGATCTCAACAAGAGATGAAATTCAATCTACAGCACTACATGGAGTAGTTGTCTTTCTATCCATCAATATTTATATCTACCTATTAATACTCTCAGCGAAATGATCTCAGTGCAGCCATATTCATATTCATATTACTACTACCTGTACTAAGATACTGTACAATTTTACTTAATTCTGTGCATAATAGTGCTTGTTTATTTACAGCATTCGCTAGTCCTCACCAAACATTATCAATATTAGTGATGAAATGATTAGTAGGTTAATTGATTATTTGATTGACAGACAATCGGTTCCAATTTTGGTAGTCGATTAATCGTTCTGAGTCATTCATCAAGTAAAAATACTAAACATTTGTTGGTTGCGGTTTCATAAGTACTAAGATGTGCTTTTCTTCCTCTGATTTAGGTAGTATATCATTGTAAAATAAATACATGGGGAGGTTTTTTTTGGCTTTTTTGAGGTTTTTTTTTTTTTAACAGTTTTAAGACACCACTTCAGACTCTGGAAACTAAAGATGGGCTTTCACCAGTATTTTTGACTTTAAACAGACTAAATGATTCATTGAATAAAAAAAACAAAACAACAATGGATTAATTGATAGTGAAAATAATCCTTAGTTGTAGCCCTGCCTGTCATTATCGTTTTAACATTTTCTCTGTCGCTGTTGTTATGTTTTGTCTAACCGAGACAACTTCGGGGCGGCATGGCTCAGGAGGTAGAGCGGGTCGTCTAGTAATTGGAAGGTTGCTGGTTCGATCCCCGGCTTCTCCAGAGAGTGTCGAAGTGTCCTTGAACAAGACACTGAACCCCTAACTGCTCCTGGTGAGCAGGTTGGTGCGTTGCACGGCAGCCTCCACCATCAGTGTATGAATGGGTGTGATGAATGAATGGGTGAGGCATACACTGTAAAGCACTTTGAGTGGTTGGTGGACTAGAAAAGCACTATATAAATGCAGCCAATTTACCATTTAACTTCTTTATATGTGGAAACATACTTGGCCAAGAAAATCAGCTGATTCTGATTCTTATTCTCAGGGTGTGAGTGCACCAACAAATGTGAAGCCATGAGATGGGCTCTTGTTTATTCTTCCTATTTGTCCCTCTCTTCCACCACCAAGAAAAAGAGTCAGAAAAAGAAATATCCTGCTCGTTTTGGGGGGATTTACTCAAGACAGACATGCTCTGGAAGGAACACATGTAATTATGACAAATGTGCAAAAAGGATCAGTTTACACTCCAGTGAGGCTAAAATGAATACTCGAGTCCTTACCGGAGGTGTCATGCTTACAATCACATCAGATGTTTTCAGTTTAAAACAGGAGAACACCTTGGTACACGCTACAATGGCCAGAGCAAATACACAGCGCAGGGAATAAATGGGAAATAGATGTTACTTACATGAAATAACCCACACATATATGACCTCCCGTCTAATTTGAAAGTGCATTCAGCTGAGAGCCATCTAAGTGACTGGCTAAACTCAAGTTGGTTAAAATTCGAAGTGCAAACCTGCACCCCATCAGCGAGGGGGCTAAATTTAGAGTCGTTTCGGTACACTGCCCAAAAGAAAGAAAAAAACAACCCAGTGATGATATCTGCAGAACCATTTAACTGCAAAGTCCTGAAAAGCTGAGAACCTGCTTTGCTTTCACCAGTGACACCAGAGACAGTTAGGGTTATTTAATGTAATATTTAGTGTTTGAGAAAGCCCCTATGCTCTTTGCTAGTGGCATCAACACTGTAGAGGGGGTGGGGGTGGGTTTGATTAAATTGAAAGTCAGGCACATGGGACGCGTGGCATATGCCTTCAGCGATGCAGACCTCCCATATTCCACTTTGAATTAACCCACTTACATCCTATATCATCATACATCACACACACTCGCCCCCTACGTATGCACGTACGTGCGTGCACACATTGAAACTGACGTATTTCACCCATTTTAAGGAGGTGGGCTTCATTACAATTAGCTGAGTAAACGTCAGACGAGCAGCAGTAGTGGCGTGTCTAACTCTTCAGATGATTTAAGGGACTGGAGGATGAGGAAGAACATTATTTTACTTGCTTCAAAAAAATAAAAATAAAGTAGGCTTCGTCAGATTAATGTCATTGCAATATTTAACATTTGCTTTTGGCTTCGCGGTTTTTAATCGCAACATGGATTTACCGTGCATGTTGAATCATGAAAAAAATCGCTACTGATATCAAAAGAGTAAACTGTACATTTAAACAAGTTGTTTTAGTAATAAATTGATATGCACAACCTTTTTCAAAAGACAAATATCAGCCCTGGATGAAAGTCTACGTTTGTGCAAATTTGTGACATTTCTGCGCCACCACTGCGCCCCTGCTGGTTGAAGTCTGCCATTGGCATGCAGCCACGAATGCATGTGTCCAAGTAGTTTAGAAAGAGTTGGATTTTCCTAAAAAAAAACAAAACAAAAAAACAACAACAATGGATAGCCTCATATAAAAATAATCCCTCTCGATCATCATGTATGACCCACTAGAGGCGTGTTGCGGTGTCTGTACCTGCAGAGACCCTGTCCTCTGCCTCTATTTTCTTATTTTGCTGTGTTCGAGACGTTTCTGGCCGTTAGCCTTTGGACAGTGGGTGTGTAGCCCCCAAGCATAACAGCGTGCAGGGTGTGAGGGCGGGACTCTATAACAACATAGTGACCTGATATTAGATCAAGATCGTATGCACGCATCCAAGAGGAAGCTACTACAATGGTAGACACAGCGCCAAACCCCCCCTCCAAAAAAAAAAAAAAAAAAAAAAAAACGCAAATATAATGAGGTGAAACACCAAGCCGGCAAAGCTCGCCCCAAAATGAGAGTGAATCTGGGGTTGGTTTTCACCCGCTGACGAGCACTGAAGGAGAGGATGATAATGAAGAGCGACGCGGAGTTGCCCTGTACACTGGGATGTGTTCTGGTAACTGTGGTGTCATTGAGTCGGGGGGGGGGGGGGGACTTTGAATGTTGCGTTTACAAACCGCAGCCAACAAATTCTACTCATTGTGCCTTTGAAATATGGGGTGCCGTTTGTAAACTTGAGTAGGAACACATGCCTTTTTTTCCGCAGATTTAGAAATCTGGTAGTATAAATACATCCTTTCTTTGGAAAGATTTAATTTATAAATCTAACCCTTGAAAGAAGACATTTAAATATTTGTTTTAAATATTAAATGTCTTACAAAATAAATATTTAGCGAAGATTAAATATTCAAATTATATATAAATGTTGTATAAAAATAAATATTTAGTTACAAATTAAATATTTAATTATATTTATATATAACACATTGTTAAATAAATATTTAATCTCATTTTAAATATTTCTATGAAATCTTAAACCTAAATGATAATATAAATATTTAGTTCAAAAACAAATATTTAAATTAAATCTTAACTCTGGAACTTTCGATTAAATATTTAAGATACATCTAAATGTTCATTTTACAGTTTGCCACATTTAGCAATTTGCTATGGGAATCTACATTCAAATTAAATAAATCTGAAAAAGTACATAGCCAAGATTTAGATTTAAGTTAAATATTTATTTCTGAACCAAATATTTATTATATAAGTATGACATTTAACAGCAAGCTAAATACGTTTCAATGATACAGATATAACATTAACGTAAATGTCAATTGTTTCAGCAAATATTTATTTAGCACAACAGATTTAAGATATGAGCCAAATATATATTTTCTGTTCAAATATTTAATTATGTGTCTTATATTTAGATATGTCATATATTTAGTTAGATATTATATATTTATTTATGATCACCGATTTAATATTTAAACCAAATATTTGAAATTGGCGGTTTTTTCTTTAACTTATAAAATAAATAGAGTAAATGAGCTTTTTATTTATTTTAAGATACATTTATCTCTTGTATAAATAAATGAATAACTATTTCCATTACATTTAATTTAATAAATCTGATGGAATAAATTATTTTCTTAAATATTTAACTTAAATGTTAAATCAGTTATTCTAAATAAATATATAGCAACCTGCTAAACATAACATATCTATTTCAGGGATAATATTTAGATATTTAGTTAAGTAAATAAATATTTTGTAAACCATTATATATTTAAATGATATGCTATTTCTGTATTTAAGACACAAATATTTAAGACTGTATTAAATATTTATATCACATCTTAAATCGGAGGTTGATAAATAAATATATAACTTAAATGCTAAATGTTGGACTTTACACTAGGCAGGATTTATTAAATTTGAGTTATATGCTAATTAACCCCACCCACCTCTGAATCGCTGGGTCAACTAGGTCCTCTGAAAGTGAGAAATGCTAGTTTCGCAATGTTGGCAGCAGAGACAGCGTCTTAAAACTTATGTGCTTGCTAGAGTAGAATAACAACCAACTATAGCAAAAATACAGATACAACTAAGTAACGTTAGCGTTAGGAAACATAACCTAACATTATCCCAGCTCACATCTGCGATGTTCGCAATGTTGGCAGCCATGTTCGTTTTATTCAATTGGAGAGACAGCGTCTAGCAACTTGTGTGCTTGCTATAGTAGAATAACAACCAACTACAGCAGAATTATGACAGCCGTCATAATTAGATGTATTCCAAACGGAGCTATTTTGTTCTAGTGAATCTTGGGCAACAGGTGGGCTGCTAAAGCAAAGCTACACTAAACGATACTGTTTGACTGGCCTGCTGTGAGTAGTAGCCTAACTTTGGTGTAAAATCACTTTGGACCAACAACTTATTTTGTGTCACATTATAAACGTTTAAACTTTAAACCGCTTTCAGGTACGCTCTTTTTTTATGTTTATTTATTTATTTACTTTAAATTACGTATTTAGGCTGCTGCCTCCTCAGAGACCGATATGGCAGCGGTTAACTATAACTAGCTGGAAGTAAATGTACAGACAGGCTAGCCTTCAGGAAGAGGTGGGACGTTTAGGCTACAACACCATGGCAAGCCCTGAAAGTTACATCGAGCAGGCAGTTGCGGCAGGGATTCGGGAAGCCCTGCAATACTTACAGGATTCCTCAGCTACTCAATTTAACGTAAGTAAACATTTGACAATTAACTCTGCATTGCAAAACAGCCATTGTCCGTCATTTACATGTTATTAAATGTTTTGTTACTTCATGGCTACAATAATGGATATGCTCTTGATCATTTAAAGCGATTTTTCTGAAGGCAGAGCAGTTCGCAAGAATTTTTATGCATATGAAACCACCGAACGACCTCTAAAAACCGAACTAGCAAGGTTCGTTTTAATCCCGTGATATGGTTAGCTTTAGTGGTCCTGTGCATTGTAAATTCAAGTGCTCTCCAAGAGCACTTGAATTCCTCTGACATTTAAAAAATTTCTGTGATATCCATGTGCATTATGAAGGTTCAGCAGACAGGTCACTATGAGGCAGCTAGCTAGCTAGCCTACTTTAAAAAAAAGATAAAAGATAAAATGTTCCTTTGTGGTTGATGACTTATTTGCATATAGAAATATGCCACACATAATAATGCTTTGTTTGGTTTTCTGTAGCACAACGGGCCAGATGCATCATCTTGACCAAACAAGAAATTGAAGCTCTTCTTTCCTTATGCATAACTAAAACTGAGTTTGCCTTTCGGTTGAGGATCTCAAGGCCCAAAAATTATAAATTAATGGTGAAGTATCAGTTACCTGTTTCAAAATATTCTACTTTATCAGATGAGCAACTTGATGGAACTATATCTGAGATAAAAGCAAACCATCCAAATGTTGGGGAGGTCATGTTAAATGGCCACTTGCATTCTAGGGGCATTGTGGTCCAGAGACATAGACTTAGAAAGGCTGTGAGGAGGGTGGAAGCATATGGTATTGAACAGAGAAGCAAGACCACAATCCATAGACAACTGTACAATGTGCCTTGTCCTAATTATATCTGGCACCTTGATGAGAATCATAAATTGTGTAGGCGGAAGCTAATCATACATGGAGCCATTGATAGATGTAGCAGGAGGTTGATGTATCTAAAGTGCTCAGACAACAATCATGCAGACACTGTGAGAGAACAATATCTGCTGGCAGTGAATGAGTTTGGGAGGCCACTTCATGTCCGCACTGATCATGGAGGTGAAAATGCTGGAGTGTGGGAGGACATGCAACAAAACAGAGGACAATCTTCACTTATGATAGGAAGTTTGGTCCATAATTAGCATATTGAAAGATTCAATAGAGACTTGAATCATAATTGCAGGCAGATTTACACTTCCATATTTTATGGCTTAGAAGCTTCACAGTTATTAGACCTCAGTAACACAACAGACATATTTTGCCTACACTACATCTACCTTTCAAGAACAAACCACTCTCCAGGAATTTAAGGCTGCACACAACCACCACGCCATTTCTACAGAGGGAAATGCTCCTCTCCAGCTCTATGAAGGGCAAAGTTATCTGTTGCACATTCAAAACCCACATGCTGGTGCAGAAGGTGACTCATCCTTGGGGCCAGTGAGGCCTGAATAGACTAATTTTGTCCACTGAACTTTCAAGATATGGAAGAGCTCTCTCGCACAATCAGTCCCCTTTACAGAAGATCATGAACATGTCTGTGAATGTTCTCATTCATCCAGGTCATGGTTATCCAAAGGAATTGAATCGAGTGCAACTGGACTTGGTATATATCCGTGAAGACGTTTCGCCTCTCATCCAAGAGGCTTCGTCAGTTTGTGCCTTTCTGACTAGACCAAGCTAGTCTGACTGGCTGGTGATGAAACTCAGATATTTATCCTCTTTGGAGTCGTTATGTGGCGTCAAACTGTGGAATTCTTTCGAGGACAATCTAAAGGATGTATGAATATCTTTCAGTTCAAGAAAATGTTTAAGGAAAGAATAATTAGACAATATTGAGTTGTCAGGTATAATGGGTTTTCAGCTGATGGCGAATTATTATGTTTGGCTTTTTGATTCTTTTTTATTTCTCATGTTGCTTTAAGTATTAGTTGTTGAGTAAATGACTGACTGACCACATATTCTGTTGTTATTTAGGTTTGAGTAAGGGGCAGGCAAAGTAAGATTTTTTTCTCCCTGCTCCATTTCAATCATGGAATGTGTAAATTGATTTGTGTTTGATCATGAATTGCTTGTTTCTTTCTGGAGCTGTGCATTACCATGAGCAGAATAAATAACAATGAAATGAAATAATGTATTTTGTCATTTTTATAGCATACTTTTTGTCCCCAAAATAATACATTTTGTATTGTTCTCCCACATTAGCAAATGTTCTGTTGTAAATTGCATAAAGACTCGGATACACAGCATATTGACAAACTATAAATAACCAGGGATGGAAATAAAGATGTTATGAAATACTGTATACTGTACTGTAGCCAATATGTTACCTAAGTAGTGTTGTAGTAAAATGATGTTTGTGGTGTGTAATAACCACTTGTCTTCATGGCTATTTTATTTCATAATGGCAAGTCTGAAGTTTGTATTACTATTTTTGTCTACTACTTTGGTGCTTGACCTTTATCAATAATAATTATGAAAAACCCTATCAAAAACAGTAGGTGCTTTGCTTTTGGGGTGGTCCTGAAAAGGCTTGTCCCATACCCCTTTCCCAGAGTCATCAAAACACAAATGATGGCAAAATGTCCTGCTAGACTCTTGTTAAACTTCCTTCATTACCCTTGGGAGTGGGGGCATCACATGTAATTGCCTTGTGACAAGAAGTGGCCACTTTATCCCTTTAGTATACATATCTTAATCCAGTTTGGCAATCATGTCCATGATGGACTGGAATGATTCAGCTTGTTGTTGCAACTTGGCACATAAGGGGGGGATTCAATCAAGCCCTTTAGTAGAAATGATTTTTAAACAGAAAGTAGTTATTGGGTTATGGCTGGTTTGGAGTATAAACAAGCACACTTGTACATAGCATAGATGTCATTCAATGCTACATTACTTGGAAATTGCTTTCTGATATTTTTAAGACAGGTGTCTAAAACTGCTTTCCTGGAAGGCTGTTGGAAGTGGTGGTTCCTCTCACCTGTTAGCTTAACAACTTACGACTTGAGGGGCAGCTAATTACAGCATTTAACGGAAAATCTGTACACTGGCAACCAGTAATTGAAGTCTGAGAATTCCTTTGGTCAGTGGATGCACAGGCGGATGTAATGATTTGGGAGCCTTGGGCAAAGACAGGAATGGGCCTTCATCAACTCCAATTCTCACCCTTTTCTATTAATAATCTTTATAGGGCTCTTAGCTCCTGGGATCCCTAGACGTTATAAGCGACTTTGGTCTAACATATCATTCCCTGACATTAACAGTACAATTACTTAAACATGGATGACTGGGATGATTGTTCATATTAATCTGGACATTGTCATCAATGATACATGATCTGAAGTATTGTTCTACCATGTTTGGATTTTTTTTTTTGTGATACAGAAGTGTCTTGGTTAAACAGATGTGTTTTAATGGCACTGTGCCAGTACCAAGGACATTGCTCCAGCATCTTTGTTCATTATAGCTCGGGCGCCAGCATGGTTGCAGAGACAATTCACATTTGTGACCAGCAACAAAAACAAACAGACCAACTACGTTAACTGACGTAGTGTAGGGTAGGTACATTAATCTGGATTTTGTTATTTAGCTTCAATGGTTAACTACCGATAGTTTCTGAAGTAGTACCTAAAATGTCTTGGTATCATCAGCCAGCGACATAGTAAGTATTTTCTGAGAGTGGGTGCGGTGAGGTTTTGGTGAAGGGGAAAGGGGGGTGCACATTTTTTAATGTTTGTTTTAATAAACAAAATGCATTAGCAACAAAATGTTTTTGTGTCTCTATGCAAAGCTACATGCATCATGAAAACACTTGCGTTTTTGTGTGCAATGCATTTGTCACCATGTTTTTGTTGAAATGATTTGGTAGCCTAATGATATTATAAAGGTGTTCTAAAATGAGAATAGCAGGCTGAGAATGGCAGCAAGTGAAGCCTTGCAAAGCATCTTAATAAAGTAGGGTGTTTTCACTGGGTTTTAGGCTCATTCATTTATTGCGTGCAAGGAGTGTGTGACCAAATACTAACGTTTACACAGCATAACTATAAAAGCAGTATTGGGAAACTCAAAATGCCACATGCTGTGTTTATCTGAATGTGCTTTAATAATGATGTTTTTAAGATCCAAAGATCACCTTTCTCCAGAGGAAATTAGGGGTATACTGACTGCCCACAGTGAATCGGTGGTGGTACCACCACCAGCAAAAAAGGTTTTCATAAGTTGGAAGACTGTGTGGAAAACTGCCCTAGAGCAATTTTAACGGCAAAACTTTGCCAATAAATATGGCACAATAGAAGTAAAGTTTGCCTGTGATGAGCAAGAGGAGGATGCGGTTGATGATGGTGGTCCTCGGAGAGAGTTTTTCAGGCTGCTGGGCAAGGCTATATTCCAGGAAATTGGAGCTTTTCAAGGTTTGTGCACTTTCACAGAACCCACTTGTATGAACTATATTGCTTGGATGAGTGACCTGATTTATAGATTGTTCTGTATTTGTCTATAGAAACAGTAAACGGATTCATTCCAAGGATGAATGATTCCCTGGTTACAAGTGGAGCATTCAGAGTCATCGGACAGATGATCTCAACAATTTTAGTTCGGGGAGGGGGGGGTCACACGCCATGTTTTCTGGCCCCCTGCATTGTCGATTACATCATAACTGGGGATGCGAGGACATGTCTTGAGAGAGATGTCAGGGAATCCCTGGAGAATGTAATAAAAAAGTCATTAAAAGTGTCAGGTCTTTACTCTGTATTTTTCTTTGATGGTAACATAATGATAGATGATGGATTCAGGTCTGATTTGCAAGATTTCTATTTTGAGCTGTGTCATCCCATTTTCAAAATCAGCATGACTATTATTTTCTGCTCTATTATCAGATTCAAAAAGCTTCCAGTGAGGCTGAACTGAAAAGAGGCAGTGGAACTGTGTGACTGGCGTTTCTTTGTTGAGGGGTTGCCAAATCCAGTTCCCCTTGCTAACAAGTTGCATTTTGCGAGATGTGCCGTACTTTACTGGGTCATCATTCAGAGGAAATGCAGTTTGGATCAACTTATTGATGGCTTATCACACTATCAGGTAAAAATGTGGACTGGTATGAATTAAGTTGAAGAATATGCCTTTTTCTATATTTTAATTTCTTCATGATTTTAAAGTCCTAAAAATGTATTTGTAAACATTTTTAGAGGAGTGTCTTGGATCAGCTCTACTGGGGACCATCTGTTTGATACTGATTGAGTGTAGCAAGAGCAGGGGTGAACAACGCCAAATCCACTGAATGGAGGCTAAAAGGCTGGTCACACCAGAATCAATGCGGTGGCCAATAGGCGACAGGAGTCATTCTTTATCAGAGGAAGAGAAGGCACAGAGTAGTAGTTGTACCAGGACAGTTTTTGCCCTATTTTCCATTAAAAATGTAATGACTTCCATTGCCTGTTGCCACCACGTCACTTCTGGTGTGACCAGCCCTTAAGACAGGCTGGTAGGTCATAATGAACATAAGATGGCATAGTACACATTGGTGCACAATTTTGGAGACCCTTTTTTGCTTGATACTACATTACATTACATTACATTACGTTACAGTCATTTAGCCGACGCTTTTATCCAAAGCAACTTACAATAAGTGCATTTAACGTAGGAAATCAGGAGAACTACTATTCATCAGAGGTCATAAGTGCATCTAAACAAGCATCTAAGAGCAAAACCAGTGCTAAAGTAAAAGTGCAAGAAAGAGATTTGAGATTTTTTTTTAAATGAGTGAATACAATAAGTGCTAAGAACAAGTAAAAGGGTAGTAGTTCTTAAAGAGGTGAGTTTTCAACCTGCGCTGAAAGATGGGCAGCGACTCCGCTGTCCTGACATCAGTGGGGAGTTCATTCCACCATTGTGGGGCCAGGACAGAGAAGAGCCGTGATCGGGTCGATCAGCAGCAAGGGCCTCTGAGCGACGTGGCAACCAGGTGTCCCGAGGCAGCAGAGCGAAGTGGTCGGGCGGGGGTGTAGGGCTTGACCATGGCCTGGAGATAGGAAGGAGTTGTTCCTTTCACTGCCCTGTAGGCTAGCACCAGAGTCTTAAACTGGATGCGAGCAGCTACTGGGAGCCAGTGTAGGGACATGAGAAGGGGAGTTGTGTGGGAGAACTTAGGGCGGTTGAACACCAGACGAGCTGCAGCTTTCTGAACAAGCTCCAGAGGTCTGATGGCCGACGCCAGGGCGCCAGCAAGGAGGGAGTTGCCGTAGTCCAGCCAAGAGATGACCATAGCCTGGATGAGCACCTGTGCCATCTCGTCGGTGAGGAATGGGCGAATCCTCCTGATGTTATAGAGGAGAATTCTGCAGGAGCGAGCAACCGATGCAACGTTTGCAGCAAACGACAGTTGGTCGTCCAGGATCACACCCAGATTCCTCACAGTCCGAGTTGGCATCACCACGGTGTTGTCAATGATGATGGCCAGGTCTCGGTGTGGGCAACCTTTCCCTGGGAGGAACATCAGCTCTGTCTTGTCCAGATTGACCTCCAGGTGGTGTGTCGACATTCACTCCGAGATGTCAGTCAAGCACACAGCAATGCGTGTCTCTACTTGTGTGTCAGAGGGAGGAAAGGACAAGATCAGCTGGGTGTCATCAGCATAATAATGGTAAGAGAAGTAATGCGAGAGAATAACAGAACCCAGGGATGTCGTGCACAGGGAGAAAAGGAGAGGATCCAGAACCGAACCCTGTGGAACACCTGTAGTCAGTCTGCGAGGCTCCGACACATATCCCCTCCATGTCACCTGGTAGGAGCGACCCGTCAGGTAGGTTGCAAACATTAAGAGTGCAGAGCCTGTGACACCCAGCCCCGTGAGGGTAGAGAGGAGGATCTGGTGGTTCATTGTGTCGAACGCAGCTGATAGGTCCAGGAGTATCAGGACAGAGGAGAGAGAGTTTGCTCTCGCAGAGTGCAGCAATTCTGTCACTGCAAGGAGGGCCATCTCTGTCGAGTGACCCACCCTGAACCCAGACTGGTTGGGGTCCAGGAGGTTGTTCTGGTGGAGGTACAAAGAAAATTGGTTAAAGACAGCATGTTTGAAAGTTTTGGATAGAAAGGGTAGAAGGGAAACCGGTCTGTAGTTTTTGACGTCAGAGGGGGAGAGGGGAGTGAGTTGGGATAGGGTGGGATGTGGAGAGGTGAGGGAGGGTGCAGAGGGTGGGATAGTGCAAGCAGCACTAACCGGGTGGTGAGAAAAGGAGGATCTGATGTCATTTACCTTCTTGTCAAAGAAGTTAGCAAAGTCATCAGGGAGAAGGGAGGAAGTAGGAGGAGGAAGTGGGGGTTGAAGAAGTGTAGAGAAGGTTTCAAAGAGTTTCTTAGAATTAGAGGCAGAGGATAGGATTTTAGAGCAATTGAAGGCAGCCTTAGCAGCAGAAAGGGAGGAGGAGAAAGTAGAAAGAAGAGTTTGGAAGTTGAGAAGGTCCTCTGGGAGTTTGCCTTTTCTCCATTTGCGCTCTGCCACTCACAGGCTCCGTCTGTCAGTACGTACTGAGTCGGTCAGCCAAGGGGCAGGTGGAGTTGGGCGTGCAGGCCTGGAGGTCCGGGGACAGAGATTGTCCAGAGAAGAGGAGAGGGTAAAGAGAAGAAAATCAGTAGCAGTGTCAGGGGGTAGGAGAGAGAAAGATTCAGGTGTAGGGAGGATGTAGGTAACAGAGGAAGAAAGATCAGTGGCGGAGAGAGAGCGGAGGTGTCTATGGGTGGAAACCATGTGGGTAGGGGAAGGGGCTGAGGGGGGTGAAGAGAGGGAGAGAGAGTAGGACATGAAATAGTGGTCAGAGAGCTGGAGGGGAGTAACAGAGAGATTGGAAATAGGGCAGCGTCTAGTAAAGATAAGGTCCAGCTGATTGCCAGCCTTGTGGGTAGGAGGAGAGGGTGAGAGGTGAAGGTCAAAGGAGGAGAGGAAAGAGAGAAGAGGATCTAGCTTGTTAGTGTGGATGTTGAAGTCACCGAGAAGGATAAGTGCAGAGTCATCAACAGGGATGTGAGAGACAAGTGTGTCAAGCTCCTCCAGAAACTCACCAAGGGGGCCTGGTGGGCAGTACACAACCACAATGGTGAGTTTGACTGGATAAGAGACAGTAACAGCATGAAATTCAAAAGGGGGCCGAGACAATTGTAGAATGGAAGCAAGAGAGTATTTCCATTTCAGGGAGATTAGCAGGCCAGTACCACCACCCCGCCTCCCAGCTCTGGGAATGTGAGAAAAAGAGTACACATCAGACAGAGCTGCGGGTGTGGTAGTGTTTTCTGGCATGATCCAGGTCTCAGTTAGAGCAAGAAAGTTGAAGGAGAGCAAGGATGCGTAGCCTGAGATAAACTCAGCTTTTGGCACCGCAGACTGGCAATTCCAGAGCCCTCCTGTCACCACTTGCTCAACGTGAGTGGAGAGACTGGGATAGATGAGATTGGTAGGGTCACAGCGCCTAGGAGTGACCCAACGTCTATGTCAGCCCTGGGAAGAGGAAAGGACAGGAATGCGAAGGAAACACATAGTCTATACTAAGTACACAAAATACAGATGACTGACCGGATCTAAAAAGAGCAGTCCATGCTTGACGAAGTCTTGGCTTGAAAAAGTCACACTTGCCTTTGTTCACTCTAGCCTTCGTTCAACCTAGGCTTGTTTGCAACACTGATTGCTAATTGTCTGCCAGGAGTGCAGGCCACACCCTGGCTACTTAACACCCAATTGTCCAAAGGTACACTGAAAATAGGCTTATTGCCCAGAAACTGGACACTTATGTAAAACTGTATCAAACCTCACACAATACTATTAAAACTGCAAACAGCAAGTTACCAAGGAATATATTTATAAGCTAAAATGATAACTAAGTCAAAACAGCTAGGCAACAAGAAATATTTAAAGGCACACTAGGTGAAAAACAGCTACAGCTAGAATAAGTAAACAAGACAAGTAAGTAAATAGAATAAGACAGCTACAGCTAGAATAAGATCCCACTAGGAACCAGCAGCAGATGTATAGAGAAAAGGACTAATACTCAAGCAGCTGGAATAAGATTAATAGCAAATTGTTAAGCAAGAAAGATGATACTTACTCCATTCTAGATGAACCAGCAATTCAGAATCACTCCAGAAGTTAAGATGCACACTGATTGTGCATCTTAACTTTCACTGATTGTGCATCTTAACAATTGTCTTTTAATGATGAATAATTACAAAGCACATCTTTAAAGGCAACAGTGAAGAGTTTAAATGGAAAAGAATCGTTCACTTTCTGGGGTGAAGGCACAGACAAAGGGGGAGTTAAATGCAAAATTAATTCTGATGGTATTTGGCAGCAAAATTATATAAAAGAAAAAAGTAATAAAAAAAGACTTTGAGGTGTCATTTGTGAATGACATTCCCAGACATTACCAATTTTAGTACAGGTGACTTTTTTCCTTTTTCTTTTTCTTTTTTAATGACCAAATTACCAAACTAGGTCGACGCATAAACCTATGCATTTGTACAGCACACCATTTACAATTACACATCTGGCCATGTCAGTAATACTACCACAGGAAACAAAACAAATCTTTTGGTTTCGCAGAAGTTTTGCGTTCAAATATTGCATTTGTTTTTATCTTTTGTAGACTTACTTAAAGATTGCATTACAACATTGTTTGCATTCAGATTGTTGTGACATTTACCTTTATTATAAGTCTTAATATTAAATTTGTTATCTAGAATCTAGATGACCCAGCTTCTGAGATGTCAGGAAGGAATGCGAGCACTCTTTGATTACAGTCACACAAATGTAAGCACTGACAGAGTAGCCAGCCTTCTCAAACCAAATTATTCTGTGATGGGGAGCAACAGCAGACCAAGGGAGGAGATAATGGATGTTTGGTTTAGGGACTCCTCTATAGCATTGAGAGTAAGTATTGATTTGTAAAATTTAAAATTTCTGCAGTTTCTTTTCCTTGTGAAAAAAACTTAATGCGGCCAGACTAAACTGTTTCTTCTTTTAGTCCTCCTGTTATTTTATAATCATCATACTTTGTGTAGACAAAGAGCTTCTCGAGAGACTTCACAAGAGAGAGAAACCAACGAGGAGCTCACCCCAAACAGAGAGATTTCATCCATGCCCTCACCCCTGGCAACATCCTGGCCTTTGTGACTGGCAGCAGTACTATTCCAGCCATGGGATTCTCTCCCAGCCAAATGCTAACATTCGTGCATGATGACTCCAGAGTGCACCCAATCACACACACCTGTACAAATTAATTAGAGATATATATGAATGATGTGACAATGTCAGGTGATGATTTTTCTCTGATATTTGTTTATGCCCTGATGAATGGATTAGTATTCAGTACTATAGAGTACAACCCAATGTATGCTGGGATAGGCTCCAGCATCCCCCATGACCCTGAGAACAGAATAAGCGGTTGGATAATGGATGGATGGATAGTACAACCATTGGTGATATACGTATATTGAATTTTAAGTCATGGATGCAAGCGCTTTGAGAGTCTTTGATCCAGTTCTTCGAAAAGATTTTTTAAGTTGTGTCTCAAGTGAGCCTTTTTGGTAGAGTTTAATGGGGTTTTTTGCTGTCAGTTTCACACTGGCTAGTGTCTTATCTATGCATATGCCAGACTATAAATCTTGCAGTCTCACGTTTTGATCCAGTGGTGAGTGGTTTCTGGAAATTTATTTTTTGACAATTGGTTTGGAACCAATAAAAAGTAAGTTTCCCTAAATAGTTGTTTTTTTTTCCTATTATGTAGAAATGTATTTTTCAGACACAATGGTAAGTTCTGTACTATGACAGACATGGCTGTTGGTTTTATACAGAGGTGGACAACCCGGCTTCAGAAAATAAAAGTTCCACCCATGCACTACACCGGCTGAATGTAATTAGCACAGCTCTTCAGCCAGGTAGAGTGAAATCACCTTGCTTAGTGAATGGCTTAATTTGCTTAACTAAATATTTAAATATTATCCCTGATTTAGATATAATTTATATGTTTAGCAGCGTGGGGGGAATAGCGTGATCTTCCCTCGTGCTACGTCTAGCTGGCAAAACTCCTTACTGTCAGGAGAAAAGAAGCGGCTGGCGACTCCACATGTATCCCCAATTACCCCACTTGGACAAGAGTGGGGTAATTGGCCAGATACAATTAGGGAGAAAAAGGGGAAAAAAATCTTCACAGTTTTTCAGAAATGTGGAGGAAAAGGACATTTAAGTTGAGAAAATGATTATAAAGCAAAAGGCCAAAAACGAATTAAATGAGACACTGGGGTGCAACAAACACGCTATTGTTGTGGCGGAAAACACTCAGCACGTGACTGCAGATTTAAAAATGAAAGCTGCCATGGCTGCTCCAAAATTGGACACATTGCTCATGCTTGCAGAAAGCGAAGAGTCGCTTCTCAAACCCAGTATGTAGAAACTGAGGGAAATGCATCCAGAAGAGATGATGATGTTGAGCTTTTTGGAGTGTATGCAGTACACACTACCTCGGGATGTGAAAAAGGATACACAGTTAATGTTACACTGGGGGACAAGTGCACAACTATGCTACTGGATACCGGGTCCACAGTGTCAGTGTCGGTATCTGACAAATATTACCAGACAACGCTCAACCGTTTTCCCTTAAAACCAGCTTTCAGGTTAAAGCTGAAATCATATTCAGGCCAGAGTATTGCTGTTTGAGGGTACAAATGACACAAGTACAGTATAAGACACAGCAAGTCACTCTATCCACTGGTCATTGTTAAGGGACGCAGACCTGCTCTGGTTGGCTAGAACTGGCTAAAGAAGCTACAGCTAAACTGGAAACAGATTTTCACAGTACATAGAGTGCTAACGCAGGCACTGGGGAACCCTCAAGTCAAAAAGGTGATACAGCGCCACCAGGCAATGCTCCCTGAAGACCAAGGCTGCATTCAAGATTTCAAAGCCAAAATCCGCACAAAGCCTGATACCAAACCAATCTTATGTAAAGCTTGCCCAGTTCCTTATGCACTCAAGAAGCTGTAGAGAAGGAGCTGGATAGGTTGGAGAAAGTGGAAGTGATTTTAAAGATTGAGAAAAGTCAGTGCTGTGCCTAGGTCGATAAAACAATCAGGATATGTGGTGACTATAAGGTCAGTGTCAATCAGTGTATTGAAGAGAGACATACCCACTACCCAGTACTGAAGATTTGTTTGCTACTTTAGCAGCAGGAACATCATTCAGTAAACTTGACCTTTCTCATGCCTACCAGCAGCTGCAGTTAGATGAAGAGTCAGAGAAATATTTGACTGCTAACACTCACAAGGGCTCGTACAAGTATCACTACCTCAGCTATGGTGTTTCCAGTGCTCCTGCAATTTTTCAGTCTGTTATGGACGATTCTTTAAGGGCTAAACCATGTGACATGTTTTTTTGATGATACCCTCATCACTGCTTCCTCTGAGGAAGAGCACTTGAAAAGGCTGGATTGGGTGCTCACATGTCTGGAGAAACATGGCGTTAGAGTAAAAGGTTCCAAATTCCATTTTCTTCAGAGCAGTGTGGGGTATCTGGGACATCGTATTGACAAGGATGGCCCTCTTAGGCCTTCTCAACTACTACAGCTGTTTCCTGGAAAACCCATCCACCATTCTCCAGCCTTTGCATAACCTGCTGAGAAAAGAGTCTAAGTGAGTTTGGACTACCGAATGTGCCAAGGCATTTGAAGATGCTAAGCAACTATTGCAGCAGAACAAGGTGTTGGTACACTATAACACACGCCTGCCACTGTAGATTGCATGTGATGCATCACCTTATGGAGTGGGTGCTGCACTTTCTCATGTCATGGAAAATGGTGAGGAAAGACCTGTGGCTTTTGCATCAAGGACACTAACCGAGGCTGAAAGAAAGTATGCCCAAATTGAAAAAAGAGGCACTTGCCATCATCTTTAGAGTTAAGAAATTCCACAAATATCTGTATGGGAGAAAATTCACACTTTTCAAAGATCGCAAGCCACTGTTGGACATACTAGGGCCAAAATCAGCAGTTCCAATCTTAGCAACATTAAATGTGCAACGCTGGGCTCTCATTCTCATGGTATGCAACTATGAAATTGCCCTTTTCTGGACTAGAAAAAATAATGAGCTGAAAGTTAAGGAAAACTGTAGATTTGAGTGTTGATTCTCAATGTAATCAACCATAGTCGCAATTCTTTCACTTTCAGAGGAGGTCATTTGATTCACTGTTGATATCCAAAATACTGTTCCATGCAGCTTTAGTATTTTGTGGACTGAACATGCAGAACCTCAGCTTTGGCTGATTCATTTTTTACAACACAAATTCACCCAATATAACATATTTATTATATGTTATATATCTGTATAACATATAAGGCTGTAATTGCACTTATATATAACCATCATGGGCCTATAATACAGTATGTAGTCATAGCCATTAGAATGTCAAATGCACTGTATGTGATTAGGTAAAGATAATTTGATACGAATGCCTCATCGGGAAATGTCAAGTTACTCATAGCTATGAGACATCTCTCAGTGGGATTATATTTGACACAAAATATGCTTGGTTATTTTCCAGTGAATGACAGAGTGGGATGAGAGAAAAAAAATTAAACATAAAGATCTAATCACAAAGAGACATAATTGATAATTATTAAGTGGATGGCTCTAAGAGGACTCTATCATTAGATCATTGGTTCTCATCACTGACTGATAGCACCGCATTCAGCTGTACATGTTAATCTTGTTAGCCAGCTCCTCTGTCTGGAGCTGGCTTTCAGCACGTCTACTCTTGCTACACTGTGCTGCTCTATTCCCTGCAAAGGCTTGGGCTTGACTTAATCTCAGATCCATTATTAGAGCCAAAACACTCAAGCATTGTGATGTATTGATGGCAAAAATGGCACATGAATAATTTATCTACATGATAATTAGAGACCCTTCAAATAGCGGGTTAAGGGTTTGTGTATCACAATCTTTATATCACTTACAACCCAGGACAAGTTAATTCAGTGGAATATCAACATATTTGGTTATCCTACAATGAAAGACACATTTTATGTGAAATCACAACATGTATATCTTTGGATGCTATTTCTGCTCATCCCCTTGGACGATTTCTGCAAGTCTTGGTTTACAAGCTCCCAGCACCCTCCTGTCCCTCCCCTTGTGCCAACTGCCATAGTGCAGCAGTGTATATTGCAAAATCTCAAACAAGAAGAGAACAGACAAAACAAAGTAGATACTCTTGCTGTAGAGTATTTGCAAAAGAAAGTTCTGAGGATAGTCATTTCAAGTGGACCATACTTACAAAAACAAAAAACAAAAACAAATAACATTACTTAACCAACTTGCCATCTGTGTATATCATGATTAATTACTGTTGCCATAGGCTTTCCATTACACAGCTCGGTCAGTTAGCAATTTAAGTCCGTATTTAATTGCTGTGCCAACTGTAATCGGCATTAAGTAGAATGTCTAATGAAACAGAACCTGCAGGCACTGTCAACAACATCCTATAGAAGCCAGTGCTCAGGCCTTCATTGGGTAAGGTGCATACCATGCACTAAAAAACCGCACGGGTTTTCATTCCCGTTTATCTTAACCACGTCAGTTAGTGACTGTTCTCATCCTTCTATTTGGTCTGTGGCTTTCGCCTGCAAAATATCTTATCTTGGGTAGAGATGACCTAAAAATTCTCTAGATACTAAAGAATTAGTTTGAATGTAGTGTTGTCCACAAACTATGCCAATGTCGTCTGCAGTCACATGGTTATCTTGCTATTGAATGGGGACACTAAGCCCACAGGAAGAAGTCAGGTAATGGGGATAGAAGCCAGGAATAATAAACTCTCAAAGGGTTGTCCGTTCCACTGGGGCTGGCCTGGTAACAGGATTACTCCCTCGGTATTAATTTCAATAAAAAAGACGGACTAACATCTCCCTTTTAAGCCAACGGTGACATAGTTCTACACAAGTGTACTCATTATTTTATTATGCCTAGATTTTCATATAGTTGCTGGCTTTAAAAACAGATTACTATACGTAACATCACTGAGAGTATCGCAATAAATGTAGACGATTTTTTCCCCGTTGTGTTCCTCATGACATTACAGTGGTGAAAGCACGCTGTGGTTTTACTGCTCCAGCACCGGGGCCGCTCTTCCATGTGATAGCATAATGTAATGAGATTTACCGAGTCATCTTGAAGTCCACTTGACAGATACTTTTCCAGAGTCGGGACAATTTATAGATTAGACAATGTTCTTGTACTCTTCCTCACCTGGGGCACCTTTTTACTATGGGATGGACGAGAATCTGGTTATCAGCTAAATATTGGCTAAATCAAGTAGGATGCTGGCAACGTTTCACCGGTAGAACTCTTTCACAGATGTTCGGTTAAACAAGAGCAGTCTCTGGATGATGGAAACCATATTATCGCCAACCAGTTTTTCTGGGTTTTGTTTTTATCTCATACAAACAACCTTTTTATCTTTGAAAGTAGCTCGAGTTTGTTTGGGTGAAATGGTGTATGGCTCTTTAGGTCAAAACTTAACCATGAAGGGGAATCCGGATAGCGTAGCAGTCTATTCCATTGCCTACCAACACGGGGATCGCCAGTTCAAATCCCCGCGTTACCTCCGGCTTGGTCAGGCATCCCTACGGAAACAACTGACCGTGTCTGCGGGTGGGAAGCCATATATGGGTATGTGTCCTGGTCGCTGCACTAGTGCCTCCTCTGGTCGGTCGGGTCGGGGCACCTGTTCAGGGGGGAGGGGGAACTGGGGGGAGTAGCGTGATCCTCACACTCACTATGTCCCCCTGGCGTAGCTCCTCACTGTCAGGTGAAAAGAAGTGCCTGGCAACTCCACATGTATCGGAGGAGACATGGGGTGGTCGGAGTGGAGCAGTGACCGGGACGGCTCGGAAGAGTGGGGTAATTGGACGGGTACACTTGAGGAGAAAAAAAAAGAGGGGGGTAAAAAAAACAAAAACAAAACCTAACCATGAAAATAAGGAGCAGGTTTCAATGAAAGCACAGAAAAACAAGAGCAAGGAGATTCTCGTTGCATAGAGTCGACATCGGTGGCACTGTGGATGTGGGAGGGTGTGAGCTCTGATGCTGCCGGCCGTGTGTTTTGTGACAGCTTGTCCAGTGAGAAGAAACCGGGCGAGTGTTTTGTTCCTTCCACTTCATATACTTATGTGCCATTTCTGTCAAGCCACATCTGGGGATGTTGTTTGTTCTGTAGCTATGTGAATTATAAACTACTATGTTGTGTAACTTCACATTTACAGAATGTGGAAATCCTTCTTAACAAACACACACACACACACACACACACACACACACACAGACACACACACACACACACACACACACTATAAGATGGAATATATAAAAATTGTATCCACATTCATTCCACCAACACCACTGGGTAATTTGGAGACGTATGGCATGTGTCATTTCACCCAATCTCTTTTGTTATTTCAATTTAACTCAGTTCATGATTATTTCCTCTCGAGGGGAAAAGATAATTATCATACATCACAAAAACATCACACCACCAAAAACATTTAAAACACGTCACATCAAGAGAGCACAGCAAGTCCCAACTCAGCATGAGCAAGAGATTATATCAAATAGATTGAAATCTGTGCAAAAATCATTGCATCGGCAAGAAAGTGCCTGCCTACTTAATATGTACAAATTCATCTTATGAATGACTGTGCAAACAAAGGAGACTAAATCTCTTCTTCTTTGAGATAAGACTTTGTACTGTCAGCCGGAGGAGGATAGGAACTCAAACTCCCCCTGCATGGGGCTCTTTCAGAACAATCTAGGATGGCATGAGCTTTCCTTATTTTCCTCTTTTTCTTTCTTTCTTTCTTTCTTTCTTTTATTTATTATTATTATTTACTTCTATTTATTTAATTTATTTATTAATTCCTCTTATTTCCTATTTTTGTTTTTATTTTCCTCACCTATCATTGAACTCAGTGTTGTGTACATGTAATAAAATGTATTATGCAAAATCATATTACTTCATATAATGTATAAGTGGCAAAGTCTGTGACCTTCCATGTAATGTAAATAACAGACTAATCTGTCCACACAATGAGTACACGTGCTACATTTAAAATGTGAAGGCAACTCCTAAAAATGTGAAAACATGTCTGAAAAATGTGAAAATATGTCTGAAAAATGTGAGAGCTAGCCAGCAAGGTGAGATAATTTCATTCGTTTCAAATGCATATCAACTTGTTTTAAAAATGTCTTGCATCAACTGATATAAATTTGAAACAAACCGTGTCAAGATGCATTATTCCCAGATATTCTCAGAGGAAATGCTTTAGTTTGTTCAAGTCTTTTCAATAAGATTACGTTTGAATTGTCCATACTAGATCACATTGTGCAAAGCAACATTTTTGCTGTGTGCCCGACAAGGTCCTCCCAAATAACCTTGACATCAGAATGTCTTGATGCATGCTCAATACTCCAGGTAGGAAAACCAAAGAAGGTTGAATCAGTTCATCTGGCTTCAACATTTATTGACAGATACGTTTCATCGCTCAACTAAGTGACCTCTTCAGTCTCAACTGACTGCAGGTATCCTCACCCTCATAAACAATACAGTTGCATAACGACCGAAACCAACGACCACTTTCATATGCAAATATGGGTGTGACATTAACTAGAGTTTAAAGGCCATGTGTTCACAGAGGATTTTGGAATGTTTGCAATCACAGCATTGTAAACATTCCCAAGTCCTCTGTGAATCGTACACATGGCCTTTGAAACTCTAGTTAATGTCACACCCATATTTGCATATGAAACTGATAGTTGGTTTCAGTCGCTATGCAACTGTATTGTACTGTGTTGTTTATGAGGGATGGGGATACCTGCAGTCAGTTTAGAATGAAGAGGTCACTTAGTTGAGTGATGAAACATATCTGTCAATAAACGTATCCAGATGAACTGATTCAACCTTCTTTGACTTGACATCAGAAATTACACCTGGATACTGACTACAGCCTGGTTGTCCACACCAAGATCAAGTCAAGACGTCAACAGCAAGGGCAAGATAATGAAGAGTAGCAGCAATCATGCATGGTATAGAACATAAATGCATCTGTGTCCAAAAACATGGTACTTTTTCGTCAAGGTTCTGTTGTTACAGAGCTTGCAGGCCTAGACAGTACCTTAACCTTGTCCACGTCTACTGGCATCAAATCTAAAGCTTACTGAAAATAAACGCAACCTGGGAAGAGCACATCATTGTATTAATGTGAATGTCAGGGCAGCCTTGTCATTAAGGACACCATCCGATGACCATTCAGTTACAGTTTCGGTCACTGCAATAGTCTATTTATGTGTCAGTGAGCAATCCGCTGAAGCCCTAAATACTGTCTGACTGTAGGCCACTCCAGATTGACTACACTAGACTGTAGTTAATACTGTTTCTGTGTGTGTGTGTGTGTGTGTGTGTGTGTGTGTGTGTGTGCATGTGGTTGTGCATGTGGACATACTATGTGTGTGTTCATGCATCTGACTTATCTTAACACCTCTCTCCTTCCTCCCATTGTGTAGCTCTAACAATTAGTGCTTTATAGGGGGTGGTTGATCTCACAAATGATCCCTTGGACCAGGGTCAATCTTTGCCCTCGTGCACGCACGCACGCACGCACACACACACACACACACACACACACACACACACACACACACACACACACACACACACACACACACACAAACAAACATACCCCCAGCCACGGGCCAAATAAATTCCTAAAAATCTGGAAGAGAAACAGACACTGGGGGGCGGCTGCAAAACAGGATGCTCTTGAGAACAGAACACCCCACCCAACATGGCCTGAGAAAACAATTCTGGCAGAGAATGGGAGTGGGGGGACAGGATAGGACAACAGAGGAGGGGACAGGGGAGAGGGAGCACTGAAAGGAGAGTAGGGAGGAGTCTCTTTGTGTGCCTCCATTCTTTGCATGTGTCGCAAAACTATCCCCCCCCAGCATCATTCCTCTCTCATCAAGGACACAACTGATGGAGATGAGGGGAGGAATGGAACAGAGGAGAGAAGGTAGGTAGTACAGGGGAAATTTTCTGAAGATTTCAGATGCACTCCCTAATGGTCTCTCTCTCGCTCTCTCTCTCTGTGAGCTTTACGTGGACCAGCATTATTCACATCAGTTTGTTTTCCTCTTTTTCTCCCCAATTGTACTTAGCCAATTAATTATCCCACTCTTCCAAGCAGTCCCTGTCTCTGCTCCAACCCCCTCTGCCGATCCGGGGAGGGCTGCAGACTACCACATGCCTCCTCCAATACATGTGGAGTTGCCAACCACTTCTTTTCACCTGACAGTGAGGAGTTTTGCCAAGGGGATGTAGCGTGTGGGAGGATCACGCATCCCCCCCCCAGTTCCCCCCCCCCCCCACCGAACAGGTGCCCCGGCCATCCAGAGGAGGCGCTATTGCAGCGACCAGGACACATACCCACATCCAACTTCCCACCCGCAGATGTGGCCAACTGTGTCTGTAGGGATGCCCGACCCAGTCAGAGGTAACATGGGGATTCGAACCGGTGATCCCCATGTTGGTAGGCAACAGAATAGACTGCCACGCCACCCAGATGTCCTATTTGGTTTTTTTTTAAAGGACACGGAGGAGGCCACAATATCTTCTCTCCTCCACCCCAAATGCTGTGCCAATAATTTTGCCATCTTAGCTCTTGGCAGTGGCTGGAAGAGATATATTCCCTAAAATGTTCTTGATTTATAACTTCAGACTTCATATCAACTCTGCTTGTGAACTGTGCTGACCTAATTCTCACTTCTTCAAAATAAATAAATAAAATAGATAAAATTAAAAAATTTTAAAAAACAACATCACTTCTAAGAGGATAGACGACAACCCCCGTAGTATTACAGCAAGGATTAATGCGGTTAACCCGTGTATGCCTCAAGAAAAATAGCAGTCTAAGAGGCGATTTTGTTTTATTGGAGATATGCTCTCTCCAATAAAACAAGGGGATAAGCTCAGCCAAAAGGTGTTGGGGTGGTTGCTGCTGGCAATGGGCTGTCTAAGCCTAGAAGGAGCGAGATGGAAGGAGGAAGCTGAGAGAGTGCTGGAGGAGACAGTGGGAGCGTGGGTCGGCCCTGGGGACACGGGCTGAGTGGATGTGGAGTGACAGCACAAGCCCAATTAGTCTTGGATGCTGAAGCTGGTGCAGGGAGGTCGGCGCGACTGATCAAGCCATTCAGGCATTCAGCACTTGCCTCCAGGCGCTCCATCCTGACAGGCTGGGTGAAGCTACTGCTCTCCACCACCGCAGCAGCCTCTGCTGGACCGCCGCTCCCTCTTGACTGCTTCCTGCCCTCTTTCTTTCCTTATTTCTTCCTTTCCCTCCTTCCTTCCCCTAAACAGTTCAGAACAAATGGGCTGTTTGCTTCATCACAGCCTCTTTCAGACTAATCCTCAGCTTTCTCTCTCTCTCTGTCTCTCACTTTCTCTCTCTGTTTCTTTCTTTCTATGTCTCACTTTCGTTTTCTCTCTCTGTTTCTCTTTCATAACTCACTTCAATTCAGTATAATTCGCTTTATTGGCATGGCAAATACAGTGCATTTGTGTAGCCAAAGCATAAAGTGAGTAAAAAAAAAAACACTGATGAAAAACAACAATATGATAAAATAACATAATAATAAGAACAATAAGAAGAACAACAGTAATAATATTAAAATATTATAATGTAACATCACTGTTATTCTCTTCTCTCTGGCCCACACAATCTCTGTCCTAATGATGACATTTCTTTGGTTTAAATAGCCAAGCCAACTCTCACAGCGCCACTTCTGTCTTTCATACGCTCCTACTCGTTTCCTCCCAAATCCCCCCCCCCCCCGAAGCACACAGATATTACCTCAGCCCACTCAGATGCGAAGGAGGGTGAGCGCTCCATGGTTTGCGACCGGGATCTGCCGTTGGTCACAGACTCACTGCATCCAGCCACAGCCCCTTCCTCCTCACCCAACGGAGACGCCAGCAAGTCAGAGTCCGACTTGGACAGGGTGCGGGTCAGTTTCAGCTCTGCAGGTCTGGCTTTGACCATTTGCACCACAGCCTCAGACGACATCCCGGGTTCAGCCTCAGGCCTCTGTTGGTCCACCTTGGCGGGGTCGGCATCCATAGTGCTCTCTGCCATGGTGGTAGGAGATCCCGGGGGAAAGCGTGGTTTCAACCACTCCTCTGCGTCCCTTGGCCCTCTGACTTGTGCTACTTCTGTCAGTGATCTGGCTGCAACAGAGTTTGTGGAGCTTGTGAACTTCTAAACGGATGCGCTTGAAAGTCAGTCAGAGTCGGTGTTGTGAGGCGTTCAGTGAAAAAAAGATATATATGCCAAATGGGGATTGATAGGAATTCCTCCCACACGCAAATGGGAGTCCACTTTATTCAACGGGTTCCTGTTGGGGAGAGAGGGAGCGTGTAAGTGAGAGAGAGAGAGAGAGAGAGAGAGAGAGAGAGAGAGAGAGAGAGAGAGAGAGAGAGAGAGAGAGAGAGAGAGAGAGAGAGAGTGAGAGAGTGAGAGTGAGAGCGAGAGGCCTGGCAAGCATGTGTCGCAGTACACATACAATTGCAGAGGTCCACCCACCGGTTGTATCCTGTCGCCCCTCCCTTGGTGACTGTTTGGCTCGCCTCCTACCCCCCCCCCCCCACACACACACAGTTTTTGTTGCTCCTTCACTCTTTCCTCTCTAGACATATTCCTGTCATGGTTTGCTTTTCTAACCCAGCCACGTATCGGTGTGTGGTCACGTATCGGTGTGTGGTCAGAGATTTGAAAACTAAACTGCAAAGGATTATTCCCACCGGGGAATTCAGCTAAAAGAGAAAAGCAGGGTGAGATGATCACAAAAGGCAAAACAAGAGGTGCTTTTGTGTGCACGCGAGTGTGGCGCTTGTGTATGCTTTCATGCACACACATACATACACAAACACACACAAATGTAGACACAAAACAATAACCAATCAGATTCCTAAAACTAAAAGGATATACCTGCTCTCAGGTGGACAGCCGCGTATGTCTGACGGTTCTTTCTCATTAACTAGTTTGAGCCCAATTCATGACTGGCAGTTAATCGTATCTCAGCAACAAAGGTACGAGCATGCCATCTGTGAAGTCCTCCATTGTTAACTATCCCCCTTACCTGATGGATGAACCGTTTAAGTCCTTGCCTTGTTTGTCCCGGTGCCAAGTGCTCACCTCCGTCCAGTTCTGATGTTGTTACCAGACTATTGAGGAGGACCGGACTGGCTCCTTCCTGAAGTGAGGATCCTGGGATGGTGGGATCCCAAACCCCTGGCCTTATTCACAGTGACAGCTGGGGTAGGCTACCAACGCACTGGGTGGCTGTTCCATTCTGTGGAGGTGGGGGGGGGCATTCACAGCCTCTGTACGTGTGTGTATATGTGTGTACATGTTTAGCTATCCTTGTGTGGACATTTGGTCCACACAAGGATAGCAAAACCTTACAGCACGTACCTTGTGCGGACATTTCAGAGGTCTGCACAAGGAAAGGGGTCAATTTTAGGGTTAGGAGTTGCTTTTAGGACTACGGTTAGAATTAGGGTTAGGTTAAGGTTAGGGTAAGGGTTAGGGTTAGACATGTAGTTTGCGTGGTTAAGGTTAGGGTTAAGGGCTAGGAAATGAATGTAGTCAATGAGGGGTCCGCACAAGGATAGTGAAACATGACTGTGTGTGTGTGTGTTAATGTCAGGAGAACAAGGGTCTGGGTTGAGTGCTAATTTGAAGTGAAGACAAGGTTTGAATGGTATGTGCAAATACTTCTTGACATTTGTTTTGGCTGACTTGGAGTGTCAGACTGGTGAGGTATGTGTCACAGAACAATAAAAAAAAAAAAACTTCCAGGAAGGTTTTAGGCCGTCCAAGAAGACAATGTCTGAGAGTAATGTAAGCTTGCTTTTCTCTTATATCTCAATGTCTTTTAATATCTAGATACAATAACCCCCACCTCAGGTGGGCTCCCTGGATATACTACCTGTGCTGTTCTGCCTTCTTGAATTCCCACTTTTCCTTTCCAGGTAAATACCCCTCCTTCCACGCACACACACACACACACACAAAGTCAACACTGACTGTTTTTGCACATGTATCCTTTTTTTACACTTTGATTTCTCTAAGTGCTTTTATAATAAGTACTTTTATTTTCCACTTGTGTGTTGAGCCAGCAAAAAAAGCATTTCATTGTGAGAATAAGTATTACTTTTCGTATAAACTTGAAACTTAAACATGCAAGCACACACATAAAACTATGCACACACACACACACACACACACACACACACACACACACACACACACACACACACACACACACACACACACACACTGCGTACTTCCTTCCAAGTCCAAGCTAAAACAGTGCTGTAACTAGAAGATTGCCCTCAGTAGAGTGCATATCCCTGCCAGGCGTATCACCCTTTCTCCCGTGCTCAGACGTAGGCAAAAAAACCAGGAGATAGCACTCAATTGCGCTATAAAACAGGTTTTTCAAAGGTTTTGAATCACTGGTGCAGATATCATTAAAAGTAGGGGAATTTTCTCAAAATGACGGGGCCTCTCATACAAGTGTCTTATTACAACTGTGAAACCTTACCAGAGACTCCCTGTCTCTTTCCCTCTTTGTGTTACTGCTGCTGCCCTCCAGATTGTTTTACTGTTGTTGTCTAATGGCACAGTCAATGAACATTTGTATTAGCCCTTCATTAATTTTCTATGGGGACGTTATTAACTAGTATTTGTAATATTACAGGGGTCTTCCTACTTACACTGGTGTTTTCAGCTTACAAAAAATGTCCTGATGTCCACCTTTTTGCTTTTCTCTGCCATGCTTTAGTACCCTCACCTGGCTCACACACACACACACACACACACACACACACACACACACACACACACACACACACACACACACACACACACACACACACACACACACACACACACACACACAGATTAATTATGAAATGAATTAATATACTTTAACTTAACTCTAATATAACACTAATATACACTCACCGGCCACTTTATTAGGCACACCTGTCCAACTGCTCGTTAACGCAAATTTCTAATCAGCCAATCACATGGCAGCAACTCAATGCATTTAGGCATGTAGACATGGTCAAGACGATCTGCTGCAGTTCAAACCGAGCATCAGAATGGGGGAGAAAGGTGATTTAAGTGACTTTGAACATGGCATGGTTGTTGGTGCCAGACGGGCTGGTCTGAGTATTTCAGAAACTGCTGGTCTACTGGGATTTTCACACACAACCATCTCTAGGGTTTACAGAGAATGGTCCGAAAAAGAGAAAATATCCAGTGAGCGGCAGTTCTGTGGGCGAAAATGCCTTGTTGATGCCAGAGGTCAGAGGAGAATTACATTACAACCGAGGTATGCAGAAGAACATCTCTGAACGCACAACACATCGAACATTGAGGCAGATGGGCTACAGCAGCAGAAGACCACACCGGGTGCCACTCCTGTCAGCTAAGAACAGGAAACTGAGGCTACAATTCGCACAGGCTCACCAAAATTGGACAATAGAAGATTGGAAAAACGTTGCCTGATCTGATGAGTCTCGATTTCTGCTGCGACATTCAGATGGTAGGGTCAGAATTTGGCATCAACAACATGAAAGCATGGATCCATCCTGCCTTGTATCAACGGTTCAGGCTGGTGGTGGTGGTGTAATGGTGTGGGGGGATATTTTCTTGGCACACTTTGGGCCCCTTAGTACCAATTGAGCATCGTGTCAATGCCACAGCCTACCTGAGTATTGTTGCTGACCATGTCCATCCCTTTATGACCACAGTGTTCCCATCTTCTGATGGCTACTTCCAGCAGGATAACGCGCCATGTCATAAAGCTCGAATCATCTCAGACTGGTTTCTTGAACACGATAATGAGTTCACTGTACTCAAATGGCCTCCACAGTCACCAGATCTCAATCCAATAGAGCACCTTTGGGATGTGGTGGACCGGGAGATTCGCATCATGGATGTGCAGCCGACAAATCTGCAGCAACTGCGTTATGCTATCATGTCAATATGGACCAAACTCTCTGAGGAATGTTTCCAGTACCTTGTTGAATCTATGCCACGAAGGATTAAGGCAGTTCTGAAGGCAAAAGGGGGTCCAACCCGGTACTAGCAAGGTGTACCTAATAAAGTGGCCAGTGAGTGTATGTCTTAATGAGCAATGTGGGCTACCAGAGGCTATAACGCTAGCATAAGTTCACAGTACATCCACTTTTAACATCACTACCAGAAACCGTAATGAGTCTCTGAATTTTTAAACTAACATAACTACAATATAAATGCCTGCCTCAAATAACGGCCCGTCTCTAATAAAGGCTTAGTGCACTACGCTGTTCAAACAAATACTCACCCAGGCTATTAATGGAAGTTTTACAGGTATGATCAATGTAACATTAGCTAGCAAGCTAGCTAGCAAACTATCTTAAAATGGATCTGGCTGGGGATAAGTTAATTCAGTTGAGGCGGTAAAGACCGTCTGGTTACGTTTTTAAAGCTTTTATTCTGTTGATGGGTAGACTTTATCTTTGTTTGAACCAAATTACTTACAAGGCATCTGTCAAAGGACTAGCCTATGGTCCTAGCAGTCACCAACCACACCAGCCGCTTGATTCACTCACTGAAGATGCCTCTCCGACATACTACAGAGATGCTACAGAGATGGACTCTGGGAAACATAATTCAATAGATAACAAAAGTATCAGGATAAAGTAGACTGTTAACTTCTTTTCCAAAATTTGTATGTTATCATGCATTCACGTGGTGTCGGAATAATCGGAAAAATGAATTCCCGACTGGGAAAATTCATGTAAATGCCCCATCAAGTCGGAAAAACAACTCAGAAAGTCAGAGAACATTTCGACTTGTGACTTGCAAAAGATTTGGACGCCCGTCATATACGGAGAAACATGGTGGATGAAAGTAAACGTTTGGTTGATGGTAAGAAACTTTTTATTTATTCATGCATTACATTTCAATTCTTTTGCTCACATGTAATTTTGTAAGGTAAACCATATGGTATTAGGTTGTAACTGTTAGTTGCTGTCCACGTAAAGCGACCTAGATTTGTTAGAAAAGTTATTTATTTGCATTAACCCCTGATAACAAGTCAGGTAGAGCAATATTTTAGTGGTTTTAGGGAATGTACTGGTGCAGCAACAAGTCTGAGCAATAAAATATAACACATCTTCTTTGCACCATCCATGTTGTTTGAACATTATGACTAGAGCTCATGAATACACCGAAGTTGGAAGAAAAACTTCCCATCTCAGGAAATGGGACCAACCGAGGAGTGAATGCTCTAATAGTATTAAGCAACGGTTCAGATCACTGAGCAGGATACATAGGGGGGACAAACAAAACCTTCAAGAAGTGTTGAACATCAACTGACAGTGATGGGATCAACATGATTATAGTGAAAAAGACTACTGACTATATAATCAAACCTCTAAGCTATATTTCCAATCTTTACTTTCGTACAGGTATTTTTCCAGACAGAATGAAAACAGCAAAGGTTTTTCCACTTTTTAAAACAGGAGATAAACAAAGCTCTAACTATAGACCAGTGTCTTTGCTTTCACAGCCCGCGCAATGACCCGGGGAGGCAGTTGGTGACAGCAAAATGCTGTACATCCGTGGTGAACTCCGAGATGTAGGAGAGCTGTTTTGCTGGTGGGTGGACCACGGCTCAGACACTTTGGCATGGCAAACGCCAGTGGTTTGTGGTCCACAAACGCCTTTAACTGGCGGGCCTCCAGCAGGGAACGGATGTGTCGAACGGCGAGGTAGAGAGCGAGGCACTCCTGATTGAAGGTGCTATACTTCTGTTCGCTGGGGCATAACTGTTGGTTGAAGAAAGCGAGCGGCTGCCAAGCGCCATTCACCCACTGCTCGTGCACCGCCCCGACTGCATAGTCTGAAGCGTCTGTAGTAATGGCGATCGGAGCCTTGAGTGGACGGGTGCGCCGGCATTGTTGCGTCAGCCAGAGCAGCCTTAGTGTCCACAAACACCTTGTCCCTCTCCGCAGACCAGTCCACAGTGTGTTTTGTGGCCTTGCCTTTCAGGGCCTCATACAGGGGTCGCATGGGTTGAGCAGCTCGGGGGATAAAACGGTGGTAAAAGTTCACCATGCCGAGGAACTCCTGTAGGGACTTGACTGTGAGCAGTTCATGATGGCGTCCACCTTTGACGGGAGAGGTATCGCCCCATCTTTGGTGACTCGGTGTCCGAGGAAGTCGATGGTGGTCAGCCCGAAGTGGCACTTGGCTGGATTGGCAATCAGCAGGGGTGTAGTTGGAGGGGGACGCGGGAGATCGCCGTTCCCCCACCTCTTCCGGCATGATTTTATTTTCATTTAATTTTTCTTACACTTTTTACATTTTTTTTTAGAATTTTAATATTAAAACTACATTAATACCATCGGTAACAATAATTGCACGCATCAGGAAAACCTCTCCAATAATGTCTTCTTTGTCATAAAAAAGTCAAATTGCCCCCTCTCCCCCGCAAAAAAAGAAGTTACAGGATGATCCTCATCAAGCTGTGACACTGCAATCTACAATTCCGCAAAAACATTCAAACACTAATATCGCTGCCACTCTCTCCTTAAACAGAAAGTGTGGTTTAAAATGGCTAGTCACCAGAAAAGAAAAAAAAAGGTTTTTTTTGTAAGGATGTCGATAACGAAGCTCAAGGAAAAACAGCATTAATTCAGCAGTCTGAAGTTCAAACAGCCAGTACCACCAACAGTCCAGCAACCCCCTCGGCGATTGCTAACATTAGCACAGGGGTGGTGGTGGGAAGCATGCCGTTCACAGTATGGACAGAGGGGATGTGGGCCAAAAAGAAGGAGGCATAACCCTGGATTGACTGTAAGGATGGGGAAACTGGGGTGCAAGCTCTGTTCATCCGTTGCTGATCTATCAGTGTTCAAATCAAAGGGTTCCCGAACAGGCCCTTTTCACATGACATCAGAGAACTTCAGTTCTGACTTCTTGCAGGGTATGCTAACTTCCGGGTGGACCATGGAGTTTACACAGTTGCTCACAAACCCGCCTGAAATACGGCTAGATGATGTACCACGGATTGCCGAAACATTTGCATTAACCAAACGGTCCAAACTCGACAAAGGCTACAAATTCTTCATCAAATGGTACCTGTTTGATTATGCTAAATAACTTATGTTAAAGGCAATAATTTTAAATCATAGTCAGAAAAAAAAGCGAGATCTTGAGAGAGATCTTGGGAGAGAGAGAGATCTTGAGAGAGATCTTGAGCGAGAGAGAAAGAGAGAGAGAGATCTTGAATTCAACTAAATTACTTATGGAAAGGTTGCACCATCTCAACCAATCTGAAAATGAAGCTACTACAAACAATCGTGATGTACGGAAGTGGGAAGGATGGACTTTGCCTAAAATAGATGAAAAGAAAATCAATGCTGCCGAAATGTGGTTTTGCCGCCGTTTGCTGAGAATAAGTTGGATAGAAAAACGAACAAACGAAAGTGTGCTACAGCAACTTGGAACAATATGATCCTTCTGTCGACTATTCAGAGATGAAAACTAAAATATTTCAGCCATGCTATGTGTCATAAGACCTGCGGTATTATGAAAAATAGATAGATAGATAGATAGATAGATAGATAGATAGATAGATAGATAGATAGATAGATAGATAGATAGATAGATAGATAGATAGATAGATAGATAGATAGATAGATAGATAGATAGATAGATAGATAGATAGGCACAGACAGATAGATAGATAGATAGATAGATAGATAGATAGATAGATAGATAGATAGATAGATAGATAGATAGATAGATAGATAGATAGATAGATAGATAGATAGATAGATAGATAGATAGATAGATGGACGGATGAACAGAAAGACAGACAGAATCATAGTCCTAATCATATTAATATGATTAGCTAGTCTTAACGTTACCTTTCGAAATTACTTCAGGTTGAGCATTCCTGCATTTTCAGAAGTCATCTCTACAGCCGGCGCAAACAGAAGTGAAGATATCCTGCTTCGCGGAAAGGCGGAAGTTAATTGAAGTCATTGTGAAAAGGGCCTATTGGGGAGGAATGGTGTCACTACACTGTAATGCACAGCGGAAAGGATGAGAGCGCAATTTTGACTTCGCTGAGAAAAAAAGATAATTAAACAATCGAATAGCCACATTGCTGCTGAACACGAGAAGGCCAAAAAACAGACCCTGGAGAAAGTATGTGATAGATATCATACCTGAAGGCTATATCATGTGCCGTTCTGTTTACTATTTACCATGTAACAACAGGCCATTTTCTGATAATTATGGATTACTGGAGTTACAATGCGAAAATGGGATTGATATTGGCATCAGTTTACACTCCAGATACAGCGCAGCACAGATTACAGACCATATAGGTTCAGAGATGCGTAAAAGAATCTGCCAAAGAATCCAAGCCATAGACGGTAAAATTTAAATTCTTATAGACGAATCAACAAGCATGGGATGTAAAATTACACTGATTGTGTACCTGAAATGTGAAACAGACAAGAGCTGTGACCCGCATTTTATGTTTCTAGATTTGATTGAACTTCCGAACCAAAGAGCCAACACAATTATAGAACATTTGTTGAAATGCCTCAGTGCACACGGCTTCGATGACACATACTTGAAGAGGCACTTGGTTTCATTTGCAAGTGATGGTGCAACCATCATGTTGGGGCAAAAATCTGGCGTAGCTAAACAACTGTCTGAACAGTATCTAACATCTTGACCTGGCATTGCCTAAATCACTGACTTGAGCTCGCTGTGAGTGACACTGTGTCTGTCGTCAGTGGTGTTAACCATTTTCAGGCATTTATAGACAAATTATTGACTGTGTACAGCAGATCACCCCAAAATCAACGAGAACTGACAGTGTGCTGCCAAGCTGCAAGAACAAGTGGGAAAAATCGGCCATGTGTTGAGCAGGAAATGGGTGGCCAGTTCTTTCCGCACAGTGTCTGCTGTTTAGAGTAATTTTGAGTCACTGTGTGCTCAATTTGCAAAGACAGAGGAGAAACGATCAACCTCCGAACTGTATGACGGTCTGTTAAGGCGGCTGACTTCAAAGCAGTTCGTGTTAGATTTAGCACTCATGTATGACGCACTAAACAAGCTAGCCCTACTATCAGAATGCTTACAAAAACGCACGTCGGTAGCCTATGCAGACAAACTGATCAGACGTAGCATTCGGCTCATTGATGGACTGGGAGACCGACCAGGAACCGAAGTCCTTGCAGCTGAAATGGCAATATCAGCAGGCAGGTTTGGCACAGTTCTGCTGACAGATAACTCAAAAATAGTTTCCATCAATCGTCAACAGCTTATTAGAAGTCTCAGCAATAATCTGAACCATCGAATGTTCACCACTGCATCAGGGCCAGCAGCAGCCTCCCAGGCCAAGTCAGAGTATGTCCATTTGATTGCACAACTGCAAGTCCTAAAACGCGACAACTGGCCACCAGCACCAGTACCCGGTTTTGGAGAGGTGGAAATAAGTGAACTCTGTAAAAGATTCAAGCTGCCAACTTTTAGTGCAATTAATGGATTCAAAGACTTTATTGTGAGCAATGAGGATGCTACGCCTGACGAGCTCAGGTCTTTAATGAATTGCACCAAATTCATCCCATGTAGCACTGCGGAATGCAAAAGGGCATTCAGCCAGATTGATCTAATTGTCACCCCGATCCACACGAAGTTACTGATTGAACGGGTATCAGCCTCGATGTTCATCAAACTACAGTGGTTCCTGGCTGCCCCCTGAATTCGCTACGCTGGTGTCAGAAGTGGGATTGTGAGGCCATCGGAAGCGCATGCGCCCAGATGCGTGAGGGAGCTGGTATGTTGAAGCACGGGGACGCGCTTCCCGAAGGAGGGGGGTAGTGTAACGACCACGGATAACTAGACACGCTATCCCTTAGCTAACAGGTAGGATCCTTTAGTTGACTGGCTAGCGCAAACCCGGGTTCGCTTCCCGGCTGCCCCCTGAAATCGCTACAATAATATAAGGCTGGGTAAACCCTAGCGATAGGGGTGGACGCAAGTCCATGAATACTGGGATGGCATCCAGTGCTTTACCTGTGCCCCCGTCCACGGGGTTAGTGGTTGGGTCAGGAAGGGCATCCGATGTTAAAATCTGCCAAATCCGTATGCGGATTGACAAGACCATACCGGATCGGTTGAGGCTCCATACTGGATTGGTCACCATTGTAATGACAAACAACCAGGAATTGATATAGATGATAAAACTGATTCGAATAGCTGTTAATTACATTGCACACCCTATCTGTCACATAATGAATACCAGCCTGAAACAATCTATCTTTCCACAGGCTTGGAAGGAAGCAAAAGTCATACCATTGCCCAAAGATAAGAAAACATAATTTAGTGGCCATAACAGCCGCCCCTATAAGTTTGCTATCAGATATAAGTAAGATCGTTGAGAAGGCCATTTTTAATCAAATACAAGAATACCTCTCAGCAAATAATCTGATAACAGATTTCCAGCATGCCTATAGAAAGGGACATTCTACATGTACAGCTCTAGCCCAAACGACAGATGACTGGTACAAAAAGTTGGACAGCAAAATTATCTGTGGTGCAGTCCTTTTGGATTTTACAGCAGCATTTTATGTAATTGACCACAAGCTCCTTCTTGAAAAGCTGGAGTCTTATGGTTTTAGACCATCTGCAATGGCCTGGATGTAAAGTTATTTGACGCATAGATCACAGAGAGTCTTCTTTAATGGAGATTACTCAGATAGTGTATCTATAGAGTGTGGAATTCCTCAAGGAAGCTGCCTAGGTCCACTTATGTACTCAATTTTTACAAATGATTTACCCCTCGTTCTAAAAGATGCTAAATTAACGATGTATGCAGATGAAACTACAGTGTATGCATCAGCAACAACACCTGCTGAGTTAAATGTCATCTTGAATAGGGAGCTAGATATAATCTGGAAATGGGTCTTTGAAAACAAAGTGATACTTAATCCAACTAAAACGAAAAGCATAATATTTGGTTCAAATCATTCTCTTAGGAAAGAGCCAGAGCTAAAACTCTTTATAAATAAAACACCAATCCAACAAGTAAAGGAAACTAAGCTCCTGGGCATCATTCTTGATAATAAGCTGTCCTGGTCAAAACACATTGACATTGTTGTAAACAGAATAGGTAAGGCATTGGCAGTGGTAAGGCGATGCAGAAAATACCTCACACCAGAATTGACTAAAATGGTAATAAACACTATTGTTCTCTCACAGCTCGACTATTGCCAAATAATATGGGCGAATGCCATGAAAAGGGATTTAAGCAAACTCCAGTTGCTACAGAACAAGGCGGCACACCTTGCTCCCCAATGTTGATACAATACGAACATCAACAGCATGCACTTGTGTCTACAATGGTTAAAAGTTGAGGACAGAATGAATGCTGCATTTCTATCTTCAATATGGAAGGTTTTACAATACAAAACTCCATTATATCAGTACAATCAGTTAAAACACAATTCAGAATCATTTACATATGCCACTAGACAGGCAACAGAAGGCCGGTTTTCACTTCCTAAGCCAAACACTAATTTTCTGAAGCGTACAGTAGAATACAGATCAATGAAAGCATGGAATTCCTTGCCACTGCCAATGACTAAACTGACACAGAAATCAATATTTAAACAGCAAATAAAGAAACACCTTGGAATGTTATATTTGTAGGATGCAAAATACATGGTCATACGTACACATATTACACACACACACACACACACACACACACACACGCGCGCGCGCGCGCGCAAACACACACAAACAGGACAGGGTAAGGTGTGATTTGAACTGAATTGTATAGCCTGGATGGTTTCAACAGTTTGTATATTGGAGTGATTTATGTATGTGTCTTTGCTGTTGGATGATGACTTATGTGTACTGTAAAGTTTAATGTAGGTGTTTGCTATTTTTGTCTTTTTTGTTTTTCTCTGTCTTGTTTTAAATGTATGTATTAAATGTATTGTTTTTATGTGGACCCCAGTAAGACTAGCGGTGCTTTAGGCCACACCTAATGGGGATCCTGATAAATAAACTAAACTAAACTAAACCATTGGTGCTGTGCCTCACAGGGCACCAATGGAAACTGTAAAATCTACTGTGGCGACCCCTGAGAAACAGGGAACAAGCACAAAACAACAACAACGAAGAGGTGAACCGTTGCTGCTTGCGCATGTGTAAAAGAATAAGAACACAGTTAGAATTATAGCAGAGAAACACAGACACCCCCCTATATTATTTCTATAATAATTTTTGTCATAATTATTTTTCATTGATTTTACCATTCATGTAGTTTGATTACATTTTCAGTCACTACGCCATTTCAGACCCTGACCGCTAGATGGCGCCTTAAGCTTGGGTGGTATAGAGTAGGTTTCGCCAATCGCCACACAGAAGAAGAAATCCTTCTGCCGTGAAGTTAACGCCAACTGAAATGTGGGGCTCTCCTATTCTTATCACAGGTCGGTAAATATGCCTTAAATCGAGTGTACATGGTAGATTTTAAGAGCTGAACGTGTAATTCAAGAGATCATTTGCACATGTTGGTCAAAGAAATTATGTGTTACATAATTGTATGTAAATGGAGATCGAGAGCTGTATGCTAACTTGGTAATGCTAGCGGATTTGTGTATTGTGTAGTAGTGTATGGGAAAAGTTAACCCAAAACAACAGCAAAACTTGTGGATTCACTAAATGCACTTAAGTTGGTATGCACTCTCATACAGGAAGTTATTTTCTGGATATTTTTTGTAGCCAAAGGAACATATTTGCGGTTTATTGTCAAGAACAGAAATGGTGACGGCGTAAAGTACACAAAATGGCAACTGCACAATGTGTGTAAAGTATAAGGACCGCGCCAAAAAAAATGTAGTCGTTGTACTTGAACTCAAAAAGGAAAATGTTGAGTTATTTTATGAGAATGAAACAAGAACAAGAGAGGTTATAATACTTGTGAAACAAAGTCAATTTATACATTTTGGTGGAAATAACGCTAAGTTAATGTTGAGAGAGAAAACATGCAGTTATTTTTTCCATTGATACAGTTGAAATGTATTTGATGTATTTTGTTGTAAATGGATGTTTTCCAGAGGATAATTGACATTGTTATGATCTATTTAAGGGGTTCAAGTAGCCTAATGAGTTGCGGTATGGTGGAGTGGATGAACCTGTGAAGATAATATTATTGTTCTGACCTGATGCTGTTAAGTGGCCATGCTGTACAGAGATGGGACTGAAACGAAGTCCATAAGTTTATGACTGGCACCACTGATATTTTAAACATATGTTGTCAAGAAGAATAAATCCTTCTGCCGTGAAGTTAACACCAGCTCAAATGTGTGGCTCTCCTATTGTTATCACAGTTCGGTAGGATTTATCACCTGCTCTCCCCCTGACTATCAGGTAAGGGAGGCAACACGCAGGGCTCCAGAGTGCGACCATTTAGTCGCATTTTGCGCCTAGTTTTGGCGTCAGTGCGAGTAAATTTTAAACCTAGGCGCACTGGTGCGACTTGCAAAGTAACCGTGTTTTTTTTTTAATGATGTGAAAACCAGTAAGAAGAGAACTTGTGTGTGAATGAGTGGGCTTGGCGTGTATGTGTGTGTGTGTGTGTGTGTGTGTGTGTGTGTGTGTGTGTGTGTGTGTGTACACGTGTGAAAGAGGAGTTACCGCGAGGCTCTCGTGACGTGACCAAAACAAAGCAGCATTGTGTGTGTGGGTGGGTGTGTGGGGGGGGGGGTCGCGCGCGGGATGTCAGTCGCCACTTAGTAGGACTTGCTCTCGCTGTGAAACGAACAATGAATCCAACTATTGATTCGTTTTTTAAAAGAAAAGGCTCTCCTTCGTCTCCTGTTCCACCGACCCAAACTGATGACAGTTCAGACGAGGGAGCAGCAGGTCATGTGAAAAAGGAAAGACGTGTTCCTTCCGACAGGAATGACTTGTTCAATATCCATGGCTGCGATTTAGCAAAGAAAAAGGCACTATGTACTGCATGTACATGGTGCCTTTTCTCTTTTTTCAGTGTGGGCCAACTTTTGCGGGGAAAACCAAGTTTGCCGACCCCTCGACCAGCACCGCTATGTTCAAGCCCGACACCATCTTTAAGCACAGCAACAGCCTGAAGCACAAGCTGTGCAGGGACAGGTGCACAGCTGGAAGTGCAGCGTCTCTGCAAACGGCATTTGAAAGGCAGGCATCTTGCGAATTTGCAGGCCGAAATGGAAATAAAATTCAATACAGTGTACTGCATCGCCGAAGAAGAGCTACCATTCACAAAAGTCAAGGGTCACATAGACTTATTAAAAAAGAACGAAGTTAAAAGTTAACCCCACAAACAGCAACGACACGGCATGTGCCCAGTTTATTGGAGTGGTTCTTGTGCTGTAATGACAGTAATGTTACTGACCACATACTTGTTTATATTTACTATGTAGCACTCCCCTCAACAGCTATATTAATAAGGGCAGGGCTTTTGGGTTCTTTTAATAAATTTTAACCCTGATTAACTCAGTTTTAATTATTGTCCTGGATCCCTTTTTACAGTACACACATGCAGTTTTTTAAACCTACCTATTATGAACTTACCTTTAAAGCTACCTTTAAAGTTATGGTTTTAATAAAGATTTCTAACCAAATGTGTCTGTGTCTCCTTCAATACGAAATCATTCCCTCTAAGCAGGTAAGTATAATAAAATCACACAACTGAGGTTTTATAGAAAAATAAGTCTCAATTATTTACTTAACTAAAGAATGAGTTTTGATTTAAAATGAAAAAATAAAATAATAATAGGAATGTTCTTCAAACTGAAATTTCCCTTTCTTCAGGAAAACCCTCTTAAGGTTTTTCCAACACTGTAAGTGCATAACAAAACACTACACTTTAACACCAAAATTAGAAAATCACAATTAACCAATCTCAATGTCACTTAAATTCAACCAATATAATTCGTGCCCCCCCCCACACACACACCTGGATACTGTCCCCTAAAGCCGGCAAAACTAAAATTATGTTAACACAAAATATAAAGTTGCAGACCTGGTTCGGTGCTTGTAATCGTTGTGGCCCAAAACTTAATGGTCCCTTCGCTCCTCCGTGAGCAAAAGACCAAGTGTGGTACCTGAGACAATGTTCCCGGTTTGTCTTTCTTCAACCGTCACGGTTGCAGGTTTAGCAGCAGGTCGACATCTCGCACAGTCACCGTCTGATGTCTATCCTCTCTCCCGCGTCGCCACAAACACGCTGAGTGAAGCCCTGGTTGCTCCCAACTTCGTCCCAGGTCTCTGCTCTGCCCTCTGGTTGGAAGCAGCAGCTCACCCCACCAACAGTTCAACCGGGCTAGTTAAACTTAAGCTAGCAAATGTCCGTTCACGGCTAATGAACAGACTCTATGCTACACGTCGAGCGCTTAGCAGTAGCAGTAGCACACACCTACACGGTCTTTGAATTTCGGGTAGAAATTCCTCACGTTCCGACAATTTATACCCTCACCCGACTGTTGTGTAAACAATCCTAAGATATAAATTACACAGTGGTTTGTGCACTGTAAACTTAACATACAACACAGAAGTGATCTGTATCGCGCTCACGCGCCGCTCCCTTCCGGCTCCGTCCTCCACCGTCCCTCCCCTCTCTCGTCCGTGCCGAAACACCTCCCCGACCGGTACTCCTGCAGCATGTCATTAACCCCCGTAAATCCTGGTTTAGACAGTTTCCAGGAAAACATTATACTCTTTAATAAACAAAAACACATCACATTTTTTAAAATGATTTTAACGTTCTTAAACCCTTTTAAACGAAACCTTATTTAAATATTTTTAACACTATTGTAACGTGCATGGATAAGTAGACACGTTGGTCCTTTACTAACGGGTCTGATCGCTTTAGTCGAGCGGTTAGCGATGTCTCCTGCGGTGCGGGCGATACGGGTTCGCTTCCCGGCCGCGGCAGTTCCTGTGGTTGCGTTGCCCCCCGAATTCGCTACATTGGTGTCAGAAGTGGGATGGAGCGACCGTAAGGCTATCGGAAGCGTAGGCGCCCTGAGGCGTGAAAAAGCTGATAGATCATAGATATCAGTTTACTGTGCTTTTTCATTCTATCCTTTGACGTGACCGTATAATGCTACCAACGACAAAGTCAGAGAACATTTTCCTCAATGATGCCTGCAGTTTAAAAATGGAGGAAGAAAGGGTCAGTGGGTTGGGAGGAATGTCACAAATTTTCTCAGACCCTTCTATATTCATCATTCCTCTCAAGACACCACTTGAGAGGTACCCTTAGCATTTACAAGCGCTGGTAGCCATGCATTGTGCTTTCCTACACGTGCTCAGCTCATCCCCTATGGGAAGCACTGGTCCGTGCATGACACAAGGGATAACATCACATGTTCTCCGAGGAGAGACGGAGTGTACAGCCACACATTGCTTAGCTGGCACAGCAGCCGCACCTAATGAAGCACAACCGAAAACTAAACATCCTCACTGACTTTTTCTCTGACAGTACACGACAAGATGCAATAATAAAAGCTACCCGCATCCATTGTATGATTTATTTTTTAACAAAACAAGTTCAAGAATACAGCATGTTTCCAGATAACGAGGTCTTGACGGCGTATTAGAGAAACTAAAGGAGAGAATGCGTCCTGACTCTTTAGCTGGCTAGAGACTGAGCCTCGGGCTAAAGACAGCAGTGACTCATGAACCCACTGCTCTAAGAAAGAGATGCACAGCGTGCAAGTGACAGAGAGGCAAAATGTACAGTAAACACACACACAAGCGAGCTGTGTTTAGATGAGCATGTATTTGTGTGTATGCAAGATGGTTATATGTTGAGGTTGAAGGGTGTGTGTGTGTGTGTGTGTGTGTGTGTGTGTGTGTGTGTGTGTGTGTGTGTGTCTGTGCACACGTGTGTGCGTGCATGGGTGTGATTTTGGTGAGGTGGTGGGCTTTCAGCGTTCTCAGATGACCAGGTCCTTCCTGTGTTTACATTTTCATAACCTTGGATATGGCTTCCAAAACTTTTCTTTTCACTTTTTCATCCTTTCCTCCTGCCTTAAAATCGTAATCCCGCTCTACAGCTATGGTCCCCTGCAACATCTCCTCACTTTCCCTGCCTGATCGGCCCCCATTTCACGAACTGAGAAAGAGGCCCCCGGGTAAAAATCTAATAACGTTTATAGACCAAGGATGCTATTAACTATAGTGAGTCTATTTGGCTTCAAAACAAATTTCCAAATGGCAAGAAAACTGCTCATGGTTCGAACACCTCTGTTGGATCCCAGAAAATAAAATATTCAGTTTTACATTTGTTGGAGAATCTGTTCACAGTCAAATTGCTCTGATATTTTCCATTTGACTCCATTTGGGTCATATTTTTCTCATGGGAGACAAAAATGTTCAGATCTTGACCTTCAGAGTCATGCGTTCCCCACCATAGCAAGGCTATCATTCACTTAAGCAGCTCTAACATGTAGAACATCATGCATTCCATCACCAAGGCTGGATAAGCATGACAGAAATTTTTAAGAAGAGTTTATTCATAATTCAGCGCTACTTATTTGGTGAAAAAGAAATTCATTTAAATTCAATTATTGATGACAGTATGCATGTTAGTGAAGATCACTTTATTAACCAAGGATACAACTGTCATCATCATTATTATCAATTTGCCGCCGATGGTTTTGGTATTCAACCTTTTCGAGCGATACCGTCACTACTCCTAACCAGTGGATCTCAGTTTGGAGTGAAACCCTTCAAATATTTTGGTTTGTCATTTGTATTTTCTCAAAGAAATCAATTCGAAGTTGGGGAAACAAATTAATTCAATGGAGCAGACGTGTCCTCAGAGTCTGTACTATTTGTGAGATGGAAGATAAAGACGGAGAGGCAGCCCCAATGAAAACCTCCTAAATGCTATGAACAGAGCTGACCTCTGAGGGGGGAATTATGAGGGCGAGCATGCATGGCTGAGTGAAGACGTTGAGGCTGCATATCTATCAGTGTTCCCTCGTCAGGAAAGAGAGAGAGCAAGGGGAAAAAAGAGACTGGAGGGCACGCAGATACAATCTCTTCTCATCAACAAAGAGGAGTTGGCAATCTCGCAGGAAAACGCTGAGAATTTCCTAAAACACCCTGATATCAACAGCATCTACACACCTTCAGCCTATCTATACAAAGTTCCCTCAGACAGTGAGGGGGGGGGGGCGCTGGTGAGCAGTAACATGTGAGGACGTCTTTAGATTGAGCTCCTGATCAGGGCGAACTTTTCATTAATATTTTAACTTTTCAGATTAAACACAGATAAATTAGGTTTAACACACACGACACTTAACCGCTAGCACACGGGACTCACAACCCTGTACTTGCATATCGATCATCTAGAAGACGCGATGGGCAAAAACAAATCCAGCAGTGACCAGGCCGCTAAAGCCTCGGGCTCTGTGAAAGCCCCGGACGAGGAGTCTACAGACCTATCTGGGGTGATGGCTGCCATCGCGAGCAGTGAGAGCAAGATCTTGGCACGGATAGATTCATTCACAGAGGATCTGAATGCAAAAATAGACGCTATAAAGGCCGGCATGGTGAAACAAGAGACCCGTCTGAAAGACGTGGAGGACGGCCTGAACACATACTCAGACAAGACCACGAAAATGGAGGAGGACATCGGCCAGCTAAAATCTGAAGTCGCTATGCTACGCCAGAAGGTTGACGGTATGGAGGGGCGACAACGCCGGTGTAATGCACGCATTGTCGGGATAAAGGAGGGATTCGAGACCAGCGGAGGCCAGCAGCCTACTATTAGCATCGCTAAACTACTGCAGGAGTTACTGGGCCTCAGCTTCACCCCGACCCTAGACTGGGCTCACCGCGGCCTGCGGCACTCGACCAACAAAGGAGAACCCCCCAGGATCATCGTGGTGAAGTTTCACTATTTCTCAGAGAGGGAGGAGGTTTTCCGCAAAGCTGCCCGTTCAGCTCCGTTGAGCCTGCACGGCAAGAGAGTGAGCATCTTCCCGGATTACACCGCGGCAGTGGCGAAGAAGAGAGCGGCCTTCTCCGAAGCTAAACGGCTCCTCCGGAGCTGCCAGGGCGTCAAGTTCGGGATCCAGTTCCCGGCGGTGCTTCGTATCACTTCATCGTCCGGCCAAGAAAAGCGGTTCGAAGACCCATCTAAGGCGATGGGTTATATCAGGGAGAATCTAAAGCCTCAGGACAATGTGCAGTAAGATGTTGATAAACTCCAATATATTTGTGGCTAACTGGTATTGGCGGCTAATTGATATTAGCTGCTAAGTGCCAACAGCTAGCGGAAGTAACTAGCTAGGACACCAAGACAACAGGGTAACGTTATGGTTTAACTTTATCTATTTACTTTAACTTTTGTAATTTGAGACTCACAGATAATGTTACATTTTTCATTTAATAAGTGTCTCATACCTGCTGCCCATTTAAAAAAGCTATTTTTCTGTTTTATTAGCATGTGTGTGCATGTATATGTGTGTATGGATGCTAATTATTATGAGACCCGTAACAGTGCTTTGGTGACGACTGCTAGGGCGACACCCAGGTCAGTGTCACTTACCTACAAAGGAACTGTATTATAACTGCTGTTATATGGGTGTAGATATATTTTACTTCCTTTTCTTTTTTTTAATTTTAATTTTTTTCAAATTTTTTAATATGGGTGTTGATATATAGTTCTTAGGTATATAAATACTTTTTGGATTTAATATAATCTTAACAAGACCACTGTTCGCCCTGGTTGGGGCTTGTTAGAGGGTTTTTATATGGTTATTTGCCAGGTTATACTAGAAATGGGGGATGCGATCTCTAGGGAATTAGTAGATCAGCATGGGTTCTCAAGGCTCTGTTTTTGTTTTGTAGCTAGTAGGCAGGGACTTTTTCTTTTCTTTTCTCTTTTCATTTTTAGAAAAAATGTTTGACACTCAGAATACAGGTCATCTTCGTTTTTTGAGCTGGATATAAAGGGAATTCACAATCCAGTAAAGCGTAGTAGGGTTTTTGTACATTTAAAATCTTTGAGAGCTGATGTCATGTTCTTACAGGAAACCCACCTTCGGTCAAGTGAACACACAAAACTAAAAAAAGCTTGGATAGGACAAATTTTCTGTTCCAGGAATGAGAACAGAACGCGGGGCACGGCCATCTTGATCAGGAAGGGTATCCCATTCGTTCCACTACTGACTATTTCTGACCCCAGGGGAAGGTATGTGATAGTGACGGGTAACCTGTATGGTACACCTGTGGCACTGGCAAATGTATATGGACCAAACTGGGATGACCCACTTTTTTTCTCTAGTTTCATAGCAGCCCTCCCAGACTTAAATAATTACCGATTAATATTGGGGGGAGATTTTAATTGTGTATTACATCCATATTTGGACAGATCAAACCCAAGACCTAATAGTAAAGTTTTGAAGGCAGGTGCTGTTATCCATTCATTTATGGAATCCTACTCTCTTTTTGATCCCTGGAGAAGAAACAACCCAACTACTAAACAATACTCCTTTTTTCCCCAGTGCACCATTCTTACTCAAGGATTGATTTTTTTCTCCTGGATAGTAGGGTCCTTCCTATGGTTAGGGGGAGCCAATATAATAGTATTGTTATTTCGGATCATAGTCCTGTACATCTAGATATAGGTTTCATAGACTGCCCTAAACCCCAACGCACCTGGCGATTTGATCCTCTATTACTGTCCAGGGACTCCTTTAAAAATTTTCTCTCCCAGCAGATAGATATCTTTATGGAATTCAACCATACTCCAGATATGCCACTAACTATTTGTTTGGGAGGCTCTCAAAGCTACCTTAGAGGCCAAATAATCTCATACATAGCACATGAGAGAAAGAAACATAAACAACGTCTAACAGAACTGTCCCATAGTATAGCGGAAGTGGACCGTTCATATGCCGATTCCCCAACACCTGAACTTTATAAGAAAAAAATATTATTAAAAACAGAATTCGACAATCTCTCCATTAAACAAACAGAACAATTATTCTTTAAATCAAAACAGACATTTTATGAGCATGGAGAGAAAGCTGGAAAACTATTAGCCCATCAAGTTAGACAGTCCATAGCCGCTAACACTATTTCTGGAATTTGCACAGCAGCTGGGGTAAAGGCTGCCGACCCTGACACCATCAATAACCAGTTTAAACAATTTTATATTATCCTTTATAGTTCAAAACCGCCCAGCGACTTGTTGCATATTTCAACTTTTTTAGACGGTCTGACCACACCAAAAATTGCCCTTGAAGACAGAGCACAGATAGACAGAGAGATATCAACAGAGGAAGTGATACAAGCAATTAAATCCATGCAGAGCAACAAAGCACCAGGTCCGGATGGTTTCACAATTGAAATGTATAAAGAATTTGCTACCAAGCTGGCACCAATACTTAACCTGATGTATCAGGAAATTTTTAACCAACAGAAATTGCCCCAAACTATGATGCAGGCAATCATATCAGTGTTACTTAAAAAAGAAAAAGATCCCCTAATGTGTGGCTCCTACCGTCCTGTAAGCTTGTTGAATTGCGACTACAAAATCCTTACAAAAATCTTGGCCACCCGTATTGAAACTGTTGTCCCAACGGTTGTTAACCCTGATCAAACTGGTTTTATACCAGGCAGGCAGTCATTCTATAACATGCGCCGCCTATTTAATGTACTGTACACACCACATTCCGTAGAACAGACAGAAGTAGTGATTTCTTTAGATGCTGAGAAGGCATTTGACCGCATCGAATGGCAATATCTATTTGCTGTTCTAGAAAGGTTTGGCTTTGGTTTCACATTCCTAGCATGGGTTAAAATATTGTATTGCTCACCGACAGCCGCAGTGCGGACGAATAATATTATTTCTGATTATTTTTCACTACATAGGGGCTGCAGACAGGGCTGCAGCCTCTCTCCTTACTTGTTCGATTTGGCAATTGAGCCACTCGCTATAGCTCTTAGGGCAGAGGATGGCATTAAAGGTATCTCACGAGGTGGTAAATTGCATGAGGTATCACTTTATGCAGATAACCTGTTGTTATATATATCCAACCCAATAGAATCTATACCAAGACTATTACTTACCCTGGATAACTTTGGTCGCCTGTCAGGTTATAAGATAAACTATTCAAAGAGCTTGCTTTTTCCGATTAACCACACTGATAGAGACTACTCTAGCTTTCCATTCAAACTTGAACATAATGTATTTACATATTTAGGAATCAAAGTCACTCATACAATGGGGAGGTTATATAACCATAACTTTAAAACACTAATAGAACGAACGAAACAAGATTTTAAAAAGTGGTCAACGCTACCAATTTCATTAGCGGGCCGCATTAATATAGTTAAAATGACAGTCTTACCCAGATTTCTCTATCTTTTTCAAATGATTCCCATATTCATACCTAAGACAACTTTTCAACAATTAGATAGATTAATTTCATCATTCATCTGGAACAATTCAAACCCCAGGATGAAGAAAATATACTTGGAGGTCCCTAAGGAGACAGGGGGATTAGGTTTGCCTAACTTTATTTGTTACTACTGGGCTGCGAACATTGTAAAACTTTTACATTGGGCATTTACATATGAGAATCAACAGGGTACAGATTGGGTTCACATGGAACTCTTATCCAATCCTTTACCGATATTCACCTCTCCACTACCACATAATCGTAACATACAAATAACAAACCCAGTGGTTAAAGCTTCACTTAGGATATGGCTCCAGTTTAGGAGGCATTTTGGATTAAAGCATGCTAGCGGTCTTTTTCCAGTAGCAAATAATCAATTCTTCTTGCCATCTGTGTTAGATAACACATTTCAACTTTGGCATAGAAATGGACTGGTGTTTTTCTGTGATCTATTTAAAGATGGAACATTCGCCTCATTTGAAACACTTACCAAAGACCATAACATACCCAGATCCCATTTTTTTAGATACCTTCAAATCCGTAGTTTTGCCAAGAAAGTGTTTCCCTCATTTCCGTATCTGCCAACCAGGAGCCAATTAGATGTTATTCTAGAGAAGGATCCCTTTGGGAAAAAACGGGTCTCTATAATTTACACACTGATACAGGGATTGAAACAGATATCCTGGGACAAAACAAAAACTGCATGGGAGAGAGATTTGGGTGTAGAGCTTTCTGAAGAGGCATGGCGGGAAAGCTTAACTCGTATTCATACGTCTTCATTGTGTATACGACATGGGTTAATTCAGTTTAAGGTGCTTCACCGTCTTCACTACTCGGGGGACAAGCTTGCCAGAATCTTTCCCACCACAGACCCTAGCTGTCCGAGGTGCAGTCATAGTCCAGCCTCGGTGGGACACATGTTCTGGGCATGCCCCTCCCTCAACAGTTATTGGGGACAGATATTTAATGTATTCTCACATATCTGTAAACAGACCATAAACCCCGATTTTCACACAGCCGTCTTTGGCATACCACCCCCTAACTGTAAGGTCACAACTTTGCAGGCAAATGCTCTAGCATTTGCCTCATTACTAGCACGCAGACTTATCCTATTTAACTGGAAGTCAAATAAAGCGCCATCATTTTTGCAGTGGTTGAGGGAGGTGCTGTCCTTTCTACCTTTAGAAAAGCTCCGATATAAAATATGTAAAACCGACAAAAACTTTACTTTAACCTGGAGTCCTTTCATAGACTTTATTGAAGGGTTTCCCTTTTATTGAATGTACTTTTTATTTACCTGGTTGTAACGAAAATACTTATAGATATATGTGTACAACTTTATATTGTCTTCAAAAATATGGTTATTATGTGGAATTGGAATAAGAAATCCCTGCGTTTTTTTTTAGCCTTGGGGGGGAGGGGGGATTCCTGCATGTTTATTTTTGTTGTTGTTGTTGTTGTTCGTGTGCTTTGTATACCTGTTCCAAAAAAACTTGAAAATTGGAAAATAAAGTTTATAAAAAAAATGGATAGACAGTGAGGGGGATCTGGTAATTTTGTACTCGTGCGGGGCAAATGACCTGGTGTTTGTTTTTTTTCTCCTCCATACTGTTTCATACTGAAATACTATCATCCAACTACAGGAGACCATTCAATGTGCTTTTTTTTAGCCATCTAGCAGCCTATGTGAACCCACTCAGCAAAAAAAAAGAAAAGAAAAAAGACTCAAGACTGAAAAAACAAACAACCTCAGGAAGCACCAAACCATCTACTGAATGCATAGGCAGTGGGGATGGGGAACGCTAATATTAATATTTGACCAACTATCATACTTGTTTTAATGACCTGTATGCAGCATGCAGTTCGCTGTTCACATCAACGTTGGCTCGGCAAAGCTTGCAAAATGCATGAAATTCATCCTTGGCACTTTTCATAATGAATGTGTTCTTTACACCAGTAAGGGTTGTAATCAGTTTTTCGTTTCGGCATTTTGGCTGACTTTTACAGTCAGCCTTTACACATTAAACCAATGAAATACAAGATCATCGATTTGACAGGTTACATCAGCCAATAATCTGCAAAATAACATGACGTTAATAAATAAAATATGCACTTTCGGAGTGCCCGCACACACCATCAGCCAATAAAAATGCAGACTTCTTTCACAGTATCCAATAGGACGCAGTGTAACAAAGCGTGCGCTAGCTCTCCGAGAATGAATTTCCGGGCGTGCACGATGTTTATTCAGTATCATCCAAAGGAGGACGAATAGGTGTCCGTCCAGCTGTTGCGCCGGACGCTGGGCAGAGAGCTGAAAAACCGGATTGTCCGTCCAAAAGCCAGACATATGGCCGTTTAGGGTGCACAATAGCCAGCAGTTAGGGAAGGCTTAGCCTTTTTTAACCTACATTACCCACTGCCCCTGACTAAATGGTCTTTACACAAACACTGTTTCAAAACGAGCGTACGAACTAGAAAAAAAATGATGTGACCACACACACAAGTAAAACAAGCACATGAACTAGAGGAAAGAAAAAATATGATGTGACCACTCCGGGGCTCCGTAGTTACTCCAACTACCAACCACGTTTTTTAAGAGTAAAAGCCATCAGACATGTAAGAACTCTCTAAGAGGTGAGCGTATGCAGATGAATTCTGTTTCCTTGGAACAGCGCTTTGTGCTCTGCCAGAGCAAGAGAGAGAAAAAGAAATCCCAAAGCTCATCATCCAATGCTGTTGCGATGCATTCTAACTTTCAGAAGAGTGGATAACAGCAATGTCATTACTGTATGAATACTGCATCCCTCTCAAGAGGAATTATAACAGCATCTATTTTAGTTTTGCAGTGATCGGGCCTAGCCAACGCTTTCATATCATGCATGGCATCGTGTGCCATAACAATAGCCACTGGCCATGTACAGCTAGAGTAAATAGATAAAGTTAGCATGGTGGAAAGATTAGAATCAAAATAGTGTCCTACTGTAATACTGTTATTTAGATGCAAAATGTAAAAAAGAGCAAACAATTTGCATGATATATGCAAAAGAGATGTATCTATGTGTTTGAGTTTGTCCTTGTGTATGTGCATGTATGCATGTGTGTGTTATGCTTGAATGGATTTGTACTTGCAAGCACACGTGCATAATATTGAAGCCGGAGGTGAGTAGAGCTTCCTGTGCCAAGTGCCTTGCTCTCCACTCCCAGTGAAACAATGGGTATGACTGAGTGTTTCAATTTCGCGTCAGGGAGTCTATGATGACAATGGAAACTGACAGAGTAAGCACATGTCCCCTTTTATTGCAGCTGGCACAAGAATTTTAAGGTTAAAAAATGTAAATACATAATAATGAGGCTAAGTGTTTGCAGTGTGATTTGCCTGAAAACAGCGCCAGATGAAGTCTCACATAAACAGTTGTAATCACAGAGGTAAATCTATACTCAGCACCTCACCATTGCAGTCATCTCGGAGAGTTTATCGACAAAAGGACATGAAGAGAAGGATCTGGAAGGAAAGTGTTTAAATTTAAAGGTTATGAAGGAGAGGAAAACCTGCATTGTAAAAGCGCAGGTAGAGCGGAGATGACAAGCCAGGGTAATTAATCCATAGATAATGCTGACGGTTCAGAACTAGGTCACATTCAGTGTAATGCCATAATAATAGTTGCCCTTGACAAGCCCCATACCCAGTAGGTACCGGAGATAGATATGAATAAGATGGTAATAATATTGGATGTGATGAATCAATCAGACAGGCTCTATATATTCAGGTAGGAGTAGCAGGTGATTCATCTCTAGCAGGGTAATACTGTAGTTCAATCCAATTGCATTATTTGATGGCTCACAAAGCACTTGGTGGGAGAACACAGATTGAGAGGAAAGACATTAAACACTGTTGAGACTTAAGGGGGGGGGGCAATTTTTAAAGAGGGATTCACATGCGCATGCACAAACTGTCTCAATTGTAGCTGAAAAAGATTACCTTCACCATGACCCTGCTGTCTCGAAAACACTCTCTCCTCTGCCTTGGTGAGCACCTTTTAAAAAAGGGGACTTGAAAAGAATGAGTTTTCAGAGCAGAAATCAAGGCATTGATCATTGGCATTTTCTCCTAAGTTCACTCAATCATTGGCATTTTCTCCTAAGTTTCATGGCGATCCTTCCTCAACCCGTTTCTTCAACAGCATCTGCACTTCCAGTTGAATAAAAATCATTGAATAGTTGGCATAATAAGGGAGTTGAAGCTTTTCCATGGACTCACCAGCCCAGTCTATGCTGCAGAAACTTAAAGCCTTGCTCTGCTTTAATCTGTGATGTCAACAAACGTTTGTCTAGGGAGCTGCTCCGAATACAATAAATGGTTGGTAAACTTTGGGGGTTCACAGAAATGTTGTGCTATCTTTGCCTGAATAAACTCTGCTCCATGTTAGTACAAATAGCCCTGGACAAAAGAAAGAAAGAAAAAAAAGCACAGCCTATGAAAATTACTCTGGATATGGGTTGGACTTATTTTAAGGGGTTGACAGAGTATGCTTATTCAAGAGGGGCATGGTCTGTCACAATGTATGAGAATCAATATTGAACAGGATTCTCAAAAAGGGAAAAACGAGGGGGGGAATAAAAAAACGATTGATAACAAACGGCGGAGAGCAGTCCCTTGTATTCTTTGAGAGATGCGGCTTTCGCTCATTTTTACCATGAGCGAAGCCCAGGCCATTACATGCATGAATGAGATAGTTACAGATGATTGGATTTTTCAATTCCACCTCCAATGTATATTGATTGACAGGAGGGGAAGAAGAAAGGTTCTGTCGGGGAGACTGCGTAAGACACTTGACTGAAAATACAGCCTCTCAATAGAAAACAATTTGGGACACTTGAGGCATTCATGTGTATGACTCTGACGTATTAAATCGGTAAGGAAGAGAATGGAAATTGGAGTGATTCTGGAGCCATTCTATCCTTTCTACCTCCTAAAAGGATGCTGCTCTGTGTGTGTGTGGGTGGGGGGGGGGGGGGTAATCTCACATAACCATCACAGATTCACAGATTAAACTATGCAAATTCAGAGGATTTTGCTTAATTACTGTACATCTCTCCTGTTGATACTGTGTTCACTTGAATAGGGAGCCAAACTGAGCTAATATCATCCTTGCTGCATTATAGAAGACAGAGTGAGAGGTAAAGAGATGGGAAGGGGGGGGTAAAGAGTGTGAGAATGGGGTCAGAGGCTTGGGGCTTTAATTACCAATACACTACCTTCACAGACCATGTGCAGAGAAGCACATCTGTGCATGACAACAGTCACAGTGGTATATGGTGAGCTGGCTGTTATAAGCAATTTAGTTTGAGTCCAGGAATGTAGAATTTGCTTTAAAGGGGTAGTTCATTTTTGGGGGGGTTATTTATTTATTTATTTTTGAGACACTTTATTGATCTGCTAGGAGAAATTACGCTCTGTATTTAACCCACCCTAGCTGTCCAGTTCGTCTTGCCATGCCTTGGTCAGGGGCACAGACAGGAGTATAAACCCTAACATGCATGTCTTTTTGATGGTGGGGGAAACCAGAGCACCCAGAGGAAACCCACCGCAGACACGGGGAGAACATGCAAACTCCAAACAGAGGACAACCTGAGATGACCCCCAAGGTTGGACAACACCAGGGTTTGAACCCAGGATCCTCTTGCTGTGAGGCGACAACACTAACCACTGCACCACCGTGCTATTTTCTGGGTGAAGGGGACACACTAACATTACCCCAGACCATTTTTCTGTGTATAGAATCTGAATGTGAGCATGAGCAGCCAGTTATAACATGGATGGTGAACGGGGCTGCGATCCCATCATAAAAAAAACAAAACAAAAAACCAAAAAAACTAAAAACTAAAAGGTGCATCTAGTGACTCCAAGACAAAGTGCATTTCTATGCACAAGGTAATGTAGTATGTTCCCTAGACTGCAGAAAATAGCCAAATCCCCCCAAAAGTGAAATTTGATCATTTTCTCAAATGAATTATCTATCTACTCCATGCCTACTAACTCTCTTACTTCAAATCAAACACTGCCAGCACAAAATCTGAATGAAAGGTGGCAAGATAGTATGTAAATTGACCCTACTTCCTTAAGATTTAAAGGGCAAACAACAAACTTCCTTCTTGGTCATTCTCATTGACGGGATATTTAGGACAATAGCTAATCCCAAGAATATCCAAATCTTAAATGCTTTTGCACTTGCTCATCTAAAAAAAAAAAAACAACCCCAAAACAAAAAAGAAAACCGGGGTCCCTCGGTTAGACTGTAATCATGATTTCCCATTATCTATCAGCTTCTCAGTTGTGCTGTTTATCAATGTTGAGTTGTTTACTATCATTCCTGTCATTCCTACAAGTTGAACTAGATGCTTAGCAATGTGATTGACCATTGGTGACAAAATTGGAAATTTCAGGTAATAACTTTTAACTTTCATGTTTGTTTACACTTCCAAATACGTGGTTTAGATAATGGGGTTGTATCGGACAGGTTGCCTTGTGAGACGCTGGTGTAAACCAGTGGTCCCATGTCCCACATTTACACGATGACCCCTGTTAGTAAATTATATTATGACCGATATGTACGATGGCAAGAACTATGAAAATAATACCCAGGTTGTACAAAAAAACTAAACTATCCTTTCATGGGGAGCCCACTCCCTTACTGTCCTTGGGATGTTTGATAACAGTTACGGATAAAAAAAAAAAGAAAAACGCAACATTAATCATAAAAAAAATTGCTAAATGTTTTATTATGCTGTGTTCAAGGCTTTTAGACATAAAAAGTTAAATCTGATAGCTAATTAAAATTTTGCTGAATGTTTTCTAATGATGCGTTCAAGGTTTTTAGACATAAGTTAAATCTGATAACAAATGTTGGTCTGACTTAAAACTCGGGTTAAACATTTTTTTGTGTGCGCGCTTTTTGCTTATTTTTTATTTGTTTTTCTGCAATGGAGACAACACATTCTAATCCCATGGCATCACATATTGACACCACTGACAAACATTTTGAGGGGCTGTTTCTCTAACCTGGAAAAAGGGCAATCCCCCCCCCCCACAGACACACACCCTGATTTTAGGGGTCACCCATCAGCATGTACCTGAATGGTGCAAAATATGGTCATTTAATTAACCACAAAGCAATTTTAAATTTGTAAATGGTTTTAAATTTCAAAGATTAATGAAAGTAAAAAAAAAAAAACCGGCACATTGTTAGTGTATGTTAACACATTATTGCAGATATAGTTTCTTGTGAACTAGTTTAAGCAACAATATGAGGAATCAGGAACAATTTATTGTCATTTTTTTTCATGGTTTTGCATCCCCAGTTTAACACTGCCATATATCAATTTGATTGTAAAAGACATCTACCTGTTTGGTGATCACACCGTTTCAACATGGCACAATTCACCTTATTCACCTCGGTGCCATGTTGGGTTGACTGGTCATGAGGGGATTAGACGCGGAAGTGCCATAGATTCCAATCTCTGCTATAAAAATACTATTTCAAGAGTAGTATTGAATAAAATGACATAGACATTAGGCTATCATAATTTCAAAGCCCTTATCAAAAGACTTCATATGTGTTTAACCGTCACGGTTTTCATGATATAAATGAATGAAGGTGGATGGCTGCTCTGCTGACTGACTTGCAGTCATGACACAACGGTAAGAAAACATAGCTCAGCCATGGGAAATGTTTTGTTGTAGCTACTGAGATGATTTCCAGCTGTGATTTTGATTAATCCTACCCTTCATTGTGTAATATTGCCTTGAGGCAATATTGTGTGACGCGAGACAACTGTTACAAGCTGCGCATTGATTGGAAGCATATGTAGAGATTTTTATTCACAGGAAATCCCATTGGCTATACCATTTTTATGATCATTCCCACAACTTCAAAAAGACTCACCCGGAGCAACAACAATCAACATCAACAATACCAAGCTTGGATTCTAGTGTCATCTGACAGGGCATATGGTGTTGCTTTGCGTCATGTTTTTTTTTTTTTTAAACGGTTCTGGGCTGCCCCATCTCTGTGTCCCACGGAGGCATGCCTGTAAAATGGTAATAAAAGCTTGGGTGATATGGCAATTTAATTTGGTCTAACTTTTAGCAACTATGGGCTACTCGTATTTATGCAGCTACAACAGCAAAAATAAACAATTATTATTTTCTTTTTTTCCTCCAGAGGGGCAGCTCAGCCAAAGAGGACAAGTGGGCTGAACTCGGGCAACTTTAGCCCGGCCTTGTGCACGTCCTTGGATATATGACATGCAAGGTACCCTTCCGCATCTGTACAGAGACACAGTGGGTGTTCAATATACTCCAATATCAGGCTTTCAGCCTAATGTATGATTGAACACTAATGCCATACAGGTTAGGTAGTGGTTATATTCAGGATTAAGGTAGGAAGTGGTTAACCTGCTACCTTGCACGTCATATATCGTGCCATGACAGTGTCCCATGTCAACAGTGTCAATCTGTGACATCATCATGGGGAAGCTGCTGACAATGGCGCTGTCAACATTTTGTTTCTTGTGAATTTCTGGGTTTTGTGGTGGTCAAACAGATTCAATCAGTGCCATCACAGGTGTCAGTAAGCTGAAAAACGATTCTAAAGACTGCAACTTTTAAGTCCTTTTCTTTGGAAGTAAACAAGAACATTTGATTGCTTTTCCCACCAAATGTAAACATCCCATTTTGGAATATCATGCTTTAGGATGAACAAGTTGAATATAGGGTGCTTGCCATTTCTAAAATTGGATTTTCTTATGTCATTAAATGATAAGAGAGACAAAAGACATGAATCTTTGCGTTGGCACATGTGGTGTGTATGGGCAGGAACCTGACAAACAAGAAGAAAGATTGCAACAAATTTTCTCAGGCATACATTAAGGTTAAAAAGATGAACATATGTGGTGAGGTGTTAAGGACCTTGATGAAAAATGCAGGTCTTTCAGTAAGACGTGAGGTTATATGAAAAATTCATGAAGTTAAGTTGCTCCAGATTTACGCAGACACTTAAGAACCGGGGAATGGTAAAATGCATTCAGAACACTTATGCCCATATCTTGTGGATATTTGCATTTCTGTGCTTTCAGTTGCTTTTAGCCACCACCTTTTAATGTAGGACTGGGTGGCGGTGCCTCGGGGATGCACTGGTTTATCTTTAAAGTAGCAGGCAACCAAAGCACCGGTCCCAATAATAACACATTCCACGTGTGTTTCTGAATGATTTACAGCACTCACTTAAATCTTTGCCCTAACAGTGAATACACAAAAGTTTTTATTTATAATGGAAAACACAGCAGCAGTTTTGTTTTGTTTTTAACAAAAAACAAATTACTCTTTTGATCTCTATGCTGGAAAAAAAAGATATTTTTTGCCCAGGAGACAAAATCTGGAGTTCGCAAAGTGATGATGAATAAGAAAACTGAGTTTAGGCAATTTTTAGAGTTTGGGCCCCTCTGTAACAAATGGTTATATATTTATCATTTTAGTTGTAGGAAAGAGTTTGAAGTTTACAAGTGCTGATTAAATTGTTGTGTTCAAAGACTGGAGTGCAAATAGCTAAGTGATTAACATACAGCAAGGTATTCTGGTCTGGGTGTATTTGAGTTTTGAACTCAAAATCCATATGACCTTTTAAAGATATTGATAAATGTCTATGTGAGTAGCTCATTTCTTGTTGTAAACAAGCCCTGTGACAAGAGAGGGTCAACCAAAACTTGCGGTTGCACAAAGCTGTTTATCTGTCCTTTTGACTTTATGAGACACAGCTGGGAAATACAAAATACCTTTAATGCAAATGTTGACAATGAATATTTATTGTGGTTATTTATAAAATGTGGAAAGACAGAAGAGCGGTTGAAGGAGAATCATCATCAGTGTCCACAGGAAGTACAGCTGGCCTGTGCCTGACTTCTGCAAGGCAAGCGGTGTACTTTTCAAAAGCCTATTTATTCTGTGATCGGGCAGCTAACAAAGCTTTATGCACACAGACTTTTTTCAAGAGCACTGACAAGAGTGTACTAATGTATAACCTAATGTATACTGTATTGCATACTGTACTGCAAATACAATGAGCAATACTCAGTTCAGTACTTGTGTTTACACGTCCTCAACTTACTGTGTGGCTGCAATATAGACCCTATCCATAGATCTTTTTTCTTTACTGGAGATGGATGCTGGATGTGTGAATTCTTTGGGGGGTTTTTTTTGGGGGGGGGTTCTTTTTTTCTTTTGCACTCTTTAAATACATAGGCTTTCCTTGAGTTGATATTTCTAAATCTGCACATGCTCTTTCTTACCCTCTTAGAAACTCTTTTCTGGGGCGTCCGGGTAGCGTAGCAGTCTATTCTGTTGCCTACCAACACGGGGATCGCCGGTTCGAATCCCTGTGTTACCTCCGGCTTGGTTGGGTTGTCCCTACAGACACAATTGGCTGTGTCTGCGGGTTGGAAGCCGGATGTGGGTATGTGTCCTGGTCGCTGCACTAGTGCCTCCTCTGGTCAGTTGGGGCGCCTTTCGGGGAGGGAGGGGGAACTGGGGGGAATAGCATAATCCTCCCACGTGCGACATCCCCCCAACGAAACTCCTCACTGTCAGGTGAAAAGAAGCGGCTGGCGACTCCATATCAGAGGAGGCATGTGGTAGTCTGCAGCACTCCCTGGATCGGCAGAGAGGGTGGAACAGTGACCGGGATGGCTCGGAAGAGTGGGGTAATTGTCCGGATACAATTGGGGAGAAAAAGGGGAAAAAACAACTCTTTTCCAGATTTTGTAAAACACTATTCAGTCTTCCTGCCCTTACAAAGTTGTGCTATGTCTCTAGTGCCTTTTATGTGAGCGTTACACTTTACAATCAATACAAGATGCTTACTCTAAGCAAGCAGATAGGAGTTAAGAGTCCTTGCTCAAAGGACTCTGCAACAGGACACATAGGTGCGACACAGGGATCAAACTTGCAACCTGTTCATTGCAGTGCAGTATCTCTGACCGTCACTTGGCTGTCCTCCTCCCTTCAACCCGGATGTGATCTGAAGTTCTGATCATAAATCAGTCTCTGAAGGTGAGGAAATCATATCTCCATCTCTTCTATTGCTCGCTTGCAAGACCCACAAATTCAATCATCTTAATTGTGTTGGCTTTTATGTCATTCATTTGTGAAGGTGTAAGAAAGCCTGAAGTGTTGCATTTGTATATCCTTTTAAAATTTGTTGTCATGCCCAAGTACAAAATGTGGATTTCCATGTACATATCATGTCGACAAGTATTAGAAGATATCAGTGAAGTTTATGGAGTCTGTGCGAGAGGTAGTATAACATGTTAAAGACAAGAACTACTGTTAATTTGTGTGTAGAGCGGTTAGTATCACAAGCGTAAAATAGCAAATAAATATGGGATAGTGGCTCTTAACTAAGTTGTATTCCATGTGATTAGTTTATAATAGCAGGGAATTTGCAATAGTGACAACCATACAGTATTTACAGTATACAATATTCACAGATACAGGAAAATATGCAGTGTAATGTTTATTGGGTGCTCGTTTAGGCTATGACAGATTAAGGCTTTTTTGCAGTGAGAAAGTGGGGGAATCAGATGTAAGCTTTGCTTTCTCTCCACCTATGCTGTTGCACTACATCTGTATAGGTCTGCAGGCCCACAGGAGCCCCTGCTGGCTAACACAGCCACTGTGTGAAACAAGCAGATTCAAGAGGCTCTCCTTAAGGCCAAGGAAAACGGATATTGATCCGCAGCCACGACTAAATAGATTAAATTAGAGTAGTGCTGGTAGCGAGGTGGGTCAGAGGAAAAGCAGGGGGCTGGTGGTAGGAGAGAGGGTAGAAAAGATGGGCAACAAGCGTAACAAAAGGAGGAGGAAAGAGGGAGAGAGAAGGATTTATCAAAGGCGTATGCCCACACATCTGTCAAACCAGTGTGGGGCTGGCAGTTTCCCTTTCTCCTCCTCTTTTAATCAATAGTGTGTGCACCACTGTGCAACCCTCCCCTGAATGCCAAGGTCCCGATCATCATCCCGGTCTTCATAAAGTTGTGAACCAATTGGCTTTAGAGAACACACACTTGAGAGGATTATTATTCCTCATTCAACCGAGACTACATTAGAGGGGAGAGTGTCGATTGCCTGCTGAGCATGCGAGAAGATGCACCATTATGAATATACAACTTGAACCACATTGATCCTTCCAAGTGTTTATGTAAATCCAGGCAGCGTGCTAGCTGGCCTGCAGTCAGTCAGCCTAGCTTGATATCAACAGTTAATCAATCAAGAGTCATTCTTAAGCCCCTTCTATGGCCCCCTTTATTCCCCTTGTGACCCTGAGGGTCTGGTGGCTGCAGAGAATAGCTTTCTGAATGCATCTCCTGTCTGCGCTATGCGTTTATATTGGGGGACATTAATGCATTCAGTTGCATGACAAGAATATCAAAGAGCTAAATGTGAACTTGTCTGTATTAATTAGCAACATCGAGGGATCGCTGTTTCCTCTTGAAACAAAGCACCCCTCAGCTCTTATTGATAATATCTACAAACAATGCATGGACATTTGGAGCCTCTGCATCAGTTTCTTTGCTAGAGTTCTGATTTCACCTGTTTGTAAACTCTTAGAAAATACACTTAAAACTAACTAACCTGTAACTCCTCACAAGCAAATTCCTTCCCCTGAGCCTCAGCACTGTAGCCTCCTGAACGATCAATCCTTATTCTTATCTCCTGAGCTCTGATCATAAACTTTTTCCCCCCTCTGCTGCATTCCCTTCGGGGCAGCGCTCCACTTTGTGGCTAGATTGAATATTCATGAAAGACGATTTCAGCTGACACATGGGCATCGGCATATGCTCGACATATGCTTAAAATGTGCATTAACGTGATTTTATTTCTGTCATGGTGATGTGGGGAGTGGATATTTGTAGGACGCTTAATGGATGCTGCCCAGCAGAGTGGTCATCAGACTGCATGCAATTTACCGATTTCTCTTCAGAGATGACAGTTCACATATCTGACTGACAGACAACAAAGATTATATTCAGGGGCCCGTGGCACCATGAAGTACTTGTACATTGTCTAAACGGGTCTTTCCTCCTGTTCTTCTTACGGCATAGGAATAGCATTAAGATTATGATTACTACAGCCTTGAAGTTACCAAACTACCCAGTAATAAAACAATATCCTTCAAGAGTGTTATCCGGGGAAAAAGAAACATGACGTCACTTAAAATCTAATACCCAGTCTTACATGCTATTCTTGTATCTTTCCCATTAGCTCTGATTGCAAGGCCTTATGACTCCGTAGCACCATCTATTGAGCAACACATGGTAGGCAGACATTTGTGATTTTTGTGATTGAGGACTTTGAAAATACACTCAGCTGACAGGGAAAATAAGCGAGTTCTTGCTATGATGTAGATAGAAATGTCAAACAGCCATGAGTCACCAACAACTGCATGTCCTTATGTAAGGGCTGTGGGTTTTTTTAAACTGGCATGACTGAACTTGTAGCTTGAACTATCCATCCATCCATCCATCCATTATCCGAACCGCTTATCCTGCTCTCAGGGTCGCGGGGATGCTGGAGCCTATCCCAGAAATCATTGGGTGGCAGGCGGGGAGGAGACAACCTGGTCAGGCCGCCAGGCCATCACACAGGGCCCACACACACACATTCATACCTAGGGCCAATTTTAGTATGGCCGATTCACCTGACCTACAGTTAAGGTCAAAATTATTAGCCCCCTTTATGAAATTAAACAAAACCCTGAACTTTTCCATGGAAATGACCATAACCAAAAGTGTTTATAGTTTAATTGCTTCCAAAAGAACAAAGACAAAATCTCCACTAAGCTTGATTAAGATATTTTACTGATGCGCTGAATTGAAACAAGAAAAAACAAAAATGACAAGGCCAAAATTATTAGCCCTCTGACAATTAATAGTCAATAGTGTAACCTTTCTGACTCACAACTGACAACAATCTCTTATGGTAGTTCCTAACTAGGTTGGCACATGTCTCTTGAGGGATCTTAGCCCATTCTTCCATGGCAAATTGTTCCAGCGCACCCAAATTGCGTGGTTTTCCAGCATGGACATTAACCTTGAGCTCCCACCACAGATTCTCAATAGGATTGAGATCTGGGCTCTGAGAGGGCCACTCCAGGAACTTGATTTTGGTGTCCTTCAAAAGGTCTTGGACCAACTTGGATGTATGCTTCGGGTCATTGTCTTGCTGGAAGACCCAGCAGCGACCTAAAGCTAGACTGGCAGCAAATTTCTTTACATTATCCTTCAAAATGTCAACACGATCTTCTTTCTTCATGATCCCATGCACCTGAACAAGGTTCCCTGTGCCTGAAGCCGCAAAACAGTCCCACAGCATTATGCTCCCACCACCATGTTTAACTGTGGCAACTGTGTTTTTAGGGTTGAAGGCCTCTCCCTTCCTTCGTCAAACAAAATCAACATCCATGTGCCCAAACAGCTCAAGTTTAGTCTCATTAGACCAAAGGACAGACTTCCAAAACTCATGGCCATGTTTCAAATGTTCACGGGCAAACTTCAGTCTGGCTTTGATGTGCCACTGTGTGAGAAGGCGAGTTTTTCTTGGACGATGACCTCGAAGCCCACCACGATGAAGAGCCCTCACAACAGTCTTCCTTGAAACATCAAGTCCAGAAGAGGCCAGTTCAGCAACAGTCATCTTGGCAGAGATCCGGAGATTGTTGTTGACATCTCTATTTTCCTCTTCAAAGTTTTTGAAATCTTGCACTTTCGACCACGCCCAGGTCGTTTCTAACAGAATTTGTCTCCTTGTGCTTTGCAATGATGCAACGCACAGCTCTTTTAGACATTGTGAAACGCTTGGAAATGGCAGCATAGCCTTCCCCCTTAAGATGAGCATCCACTATCTTCTTTCTGAGTTCCAGGCTGATTTCTTTACTTTTTGGCATGATGCAATTACTTCTTACCAAGAATTTAAGAGTAGGCCCTCTCAATCAAGTGTTCAAGTGCCACTAGCTCTGTTCATTGGAGTCCCTTAAGTAAAGTTCAATGCTGATTGATTGCTCAGGTGTGTTTTGAAAGCAAAAAAAAATAAAATCACATGGGGGCTAATAATTTTGACCACCTCAATTTTCACTACATTTGGTATAAAGCAAACCTGAAGATTTATTTTACATTCCAAAATGTACTAAATAGGGAGCTTAACATTGATGAATGTTTTACTATCTAAAGTTTTATGAATGATGCGAACATTGGGCAGAATTTTAGGAAAATGTTCTATAGTTCCTTGGGGACTAATAATTTTGACCTTAACTGTACATGTCTTTGGACTGTGGGAGGAAAGCGGAGCCCCCAGAGGGAACCCACGCAGACACGGGGAGAACATGCAAACTCTACACAGAGGACGATCCCAAGGTTGGACTACCCCGGGGCTCGAACCCAGGACCTTCTTGCGGTGAGGTGACCATGCTAACCACTGTGCCGCCTAGCTTGAACTACTTTAATGTATTTGTTTTTCCAGCCCTTTTTCCTCTATTGATGCTTCAAAGTTTAGCAGTTTTGATTAAAGATAAACTTGGACTCGATACATGGATACAGTCAATGTCAAATGTATGATGTGACAAAGTAGGCATCTTGAAATTCAAGACCAAAAAGATGGATATGATTTAACAAAGGCCAGGATGTAAAGATTAAATGTAGCATAAGTTATTCTCAAGCTCAGAAGGAGACATGCAAGGAAGGTAGTGACTTAGACTAATGTACATTCTGCTGTTTGGGATTATAACGGTTAAGAATTCCCTTCTGTGCAACAGGCTGACTGTTGACCACACTTGAAACAAGCCTAAGTCTAACATGGCCTCAAAAGTCAAAGTGCACTCCTGATTGATTTATTTTGTGCATTCCCAAAGAAGATGTTCTTTTAGGTAGCATGGTGCACCTGGAGCATACGTTTAAACTTCTAAGACAAACTATTTGCTGAAAGACACTTTGATAGGCAAGGTGGTACAGGAATAAACCTCCCTAACCGCTTGGCCATCCAGTCACCTCATATAATAAAAAGTTGTTAATAAAAACATAGGTGGTGTACAATGGACCCCAAACCTTTCTGGTTCAGACAGATGAAATATAAAGCCACATCTCATTGTGATGCATGTATTAACTACAATGCAAAACAAGTCTGAAATCATGTTTATTTGTCTAAACAATGCAGTAGAATAAAAACAAGATGACATGGGACTGATATACAAAAGGCAAACATGGAGCTAATTACAAAATAATGTCAAATCAACAATATGCGCTTTTAGATGTGCACAATGAACAGTATGTCTGAGAGACGGATTTTGTTTTATAACAAAAACAAAAACAAAACAGGGCTTATAATTTTGAAGACTGTGAAAGAAAATGGCCATAAAATTGGGTAACTGACTGAAAAGGGGCTCTGGAAAAGTCTGCTTAAATCTGAAGTTGTAATAAATACCCTGTCAAGAATCATACAGGTTAATTAAATCATCAGGGACTAAGGTACAAAACAAACATAAACAAAACCCCAAATGATCTGCTGTAATACATAGCAGAGACAAGCTTCCTAAAAAGACAATGACTGTTCATGGCAGCAAAGAACACAGGGAGTCCGTTCGATCTTATCTGTCTGGTCGCATCATACCAGGTCTGACTGGCATCATCATAGGTCGAGGAGGACGCATCATGTGTGGTGGCCCTGGCATCATCTGCATGTGTCCTCCCATTGGTGGCCTCATCCCTCCTAGATATGATGGAGAAAGAAAAAAAAGACAGCTGAGGTATTTTTTTGACAAATCACCTCACAGCTTTGGCCGAGCGTAGAGAGCTACCACTTTTAGAATGTTTTGTTAAATTTTGGGAACATGTCTCAAATATTGTGTCTAATATAATGGAGAGTGCCATCCATCCCTCACTCACAGTCTCTGCTATTACTTAATGACACCTCCTCTTTGGAACTAGCTACAAATGACAGGCACCTCTTGTTAGCTGGTCTCACGGCTGTTAAAGGGTTGATAGCTTGTTGTTGGAAACCCCAACATGCACTGTCAGAAAGGGATTGGCTCTCTTCTTACCGGGATATTGCACAGCTAGAGCTTTATACAGAATGATTGTGTATGCCCAAACACAAGCTATTATTTGCTGGCCAACGATACTACAGAAAATCAGTGTTTCAATATAAATATGTGTGATTGTTTTGCTTTTTTTTAAAGTTATATTTTCATGTATTTGCTTACTTGTTTAGAATATTATACATAGATTCTTTGGCTACCACACACACACACATACACCTTATCTCGTGTATCTGTGGATATCATCGTGGATGGAGGAAATTAGCATAATTATCTTCACAGCATAATCATATCATAATTTCTTTGCGTCTGAATGCTGTTGGTGTTTTGTCCATAATGGTCATGGGATTATTTTTTCCTTCCCTGTGAATGTGGTTTACTGTATTTCCTCCATTTCTTTTTAATCTATATATCTATACACTGCCTTGATTCATGTCAGAGTTTGCGGGGCTGCTGTATTACACTTTGCCTTGTGTCACTTGTGACTGTGATTGTGCTTCCCCCTTCTGTAGACAAACAACAATTTGATTGTTTTGTAAAAATTGCGCCTGATATGGTTTGAATATATGGCAACCCAACAGTTGTAACAGTTAAGACAGTTAACAGCTGCATACCGTGGACAAACTTGTTTAAATTATCCTTTTTCTAAGTCAGACAAACAAACAAAACCAAAAAAAAATGTCTACCTGGCCCGCCTGGCATCATTCCATGAGGTGGGGGCCCCATCATGGGCATCATGGGAGGACCTCCCATTGGAGGTGTTGGCAACATGCCTGGACGTGGGGGACCACCTGTGGGCCAGAGGTCAAACATTATGGGTTGAACAAAGCACGAAAATTTAATTCTTGGTATATGTCCTAGATATACTCCCAAAACAGACAGAGCTGTCAATTATTTCTCAGAGGGAAGAATGAAGTAAAGACTGTACTACATGCTGGACACCACCTCCCACCTTCTTAATGTACAGACCTGGTGAAGCCTCAACATTCACATTTCTCAGGTAAACCAGGTGTGTAAGCCAGAACATTATTAATTCTGATTTAAGCATATATTGATCAAGGAAAAGCAAGTTTCAAATTGGTATCTGTTGTCCTTTACCTCTAAAGTGTAGATTCCTTAAAGAGATACTTTCATGCTGTGTCTGAGCACATTCTTAACATGGGTGGTTTGAATTACAGCTGAAAGGTAGGTGTGCTTTTATGATTTCATCGCTATTGGCTACTGAAACTCAGGGTGGTTATGTGGGTGTGGCTAGGTGGGCTAAACACTGGGGCTAAACCACTTGCTGTAGAAAAAGGAGAAATTCACTGGTGACAGCCCCCTTCCTGCTCTGTTGTCACGTTACCAAAAAAAAAAATGTTGCTCAGCCAATACAGCCATATTCCCTCGAGCCAAAAGGGTGCGTCTCCGCTTTTATAGTGTCCCGCAACGGACACGCCCTCTATGCTAATGATAATTCGTAATGCGGCAAGTTGCCACATTTTCGCCAAATCAGTTACTCAACCGCCGATATCTCTTCTCTGGCCACAAATGTGATTTTAGGGCTACCATTTGTCTCATCGATCACATCCACACTCCTTACATCTATTAACAACACGAAAAGTCACATTTTGATGCAAGTATCTCTTTAAATCTAAAGCCATCCATCCATTATCCAAACCGCTTATCCTGCTCTCAGGGTCATGGGGATGCTGGCACCTATCCCAGCAGTCATTGGGCGGTAGGCGGGGAGACACCCTGGACAGGCCGCCAGACCATCACAGGGCCGACACACACATTCAAACCTAGGGACAATTTAGTACAGCCGATTCACCTGACCTACATGTCTTTGGACTGTGGGAGGAAACTGGAGCACCCGGAGGATACCCACGCAGACACGGGGAGAACATGCAAACTCCACAGAGGACGACCCCCAAGGTTGGACTATTCCAGGGCTCAAACCCAGGACGTTCTTGCTGTAAGGTAACCGCGCTAACCACTGCACCACCGTGCCGCCACTAAATCTAAATCAAGGCACCTTATTAGAAGCCTCTACGTGTTTTGTTTTTTTATGTACTATATCTTAGTTTTTGAACATGTTTTTATGCACGCTCAGTAATCCAGGAAAGAAAAATCACAGAAAGTTGAATCAGTTCATCTGGGCACGTTTATTGAGAGAAACATTTCATCAACCATCCAAGGGACTTCTTCAGTCTCAACTGACTGCAGGGTTCCCCACCCTTATAAACACCCCAAGCATCGGGTCCCCTGGCACAAACAGAGCAACAGAGTGTACACTGTTAAGTGCCAAGAGGATTGCCGTGACTTGTACATCAGGGAAACCAAACGGATGCTGGCTAAGAGAACAGCACAACACAGAAGAGTTGATGGGTCAGGCCAGGACTCCGCAGTCTACACCCATCTACAGGCCAATGGCCCCTCTTTCAAGGATGAGGATGTGTACACCCTTGATAGGGAGGAATGCTGGTTTGAACAGGGAGTCAAAGAGGCCATCTATGTGAAGAGGGAATGACCATCCCTGAACCGAGGGGGCCCTAAGAGTACATCCGTCACCATTTTACAATACTGTGATTGCAACTATTCCCCAATCCTCTGGGAATAGTACACACCACCATTGTAACTGCAGTCAGTCGAGACCGAAGAAGTCACTCAGATGAGTGATGAAACATTTCTCTCAATAATATCCAGCTGTGGTGATCCCTAACGGGAGCAGCCAAAGTAGAATATCCAGATGAACTGATTCAACTTTCTTTGATTTTCTTACCTGGATTATTGAGAAGGCATAAAGACACTCTCAATAAACATTTTGTCCAGATGAACTGATTCAACTTTCTGTGGCTATTGTTACTGAGTCCAACAAAGTAAGGACTTAGTGCATTCATATTCAGAAGTCTTATTCTAGATATGTTGAGTAGGCATGAGACTTAAAATAGCATTATTTAATGTTTTCAATGAATTTTAATTTAGAGTCCTGTTATCAATAGATGATTGAGTTCCAGATGTCACAACTCAACACACCAAAAAAGTTAGGATGTTAGTGACAGAGCTGTGGAAGAACTAGAGGGAAAGCCGAAGGAGCATAGACTCACCTGGGGGAGGGCCGCCAGGGAAAGGCGTGGGAGGAATCTTTCCTTGTTGAAATGCAGCCGCTGCAAGAATAAAAACATTAACATACAAACTGATGCACAATTCTAAATTCCCCACGTTACACAAAAAATATTAACAACCATAATCCAGTATCTTCTAGCTGACTTATAAAACCAGTTACTACTAGAGTTCTACCTAAATTAGAAGAATAAAATGGAAATTGTGTAGCATGTATACCCTCTTCTCATTTTAGCTTCCTTTGATGTTAATCGTCAAAATTAAGAGGAACAAACTTAAGGTGATTGCAATATCCACCAATGAGTGTGACCTGCGGCAAATACACAAAAAAAGAAAAAAAAGAAGAAAAGAAATGCTGCATTTTCTATGGAAAGCAAATATTAGCTTACTTGTTTTATCAATGAGGCTCTGAGCCTGCTCCTCCATCCATTTTTGGTAGTAATCTTTCACATTTTCTTTGTGTTTTCGACCGCTGCAGTGAGTCTTTCTCACTGATGGCTGGGAAGGTGAAGGGAGAGAATAAGACAAGAGATCTTACAGGAGAAAAAACAATGAAATTATATCATGCTGCATTTTTTTTAAATTATCATGTGGAATGCGGGAATGTATATTACCGAGTCATGCGTGAGATAGGTGTCACAGTAGTCACAGTAAAATCTGGAAAAGTAGTTGAAAATTGTCATCAAAAGTGAGTGGCACACACGCAAAAATAGATTTTAGAATGCATATTACGTATTTTCTATTGGTACTTTGCCTTCTTTTCATTGTTAAGTAGCTGCTCTTGGACAGCGCACATCGTAATCAAAATGTTCGTAATTCAACCAATTCATGAATGACTGCTTTTTGCTCAAGATTTAATAAAGCGTCACTGATATCTCCTCTTGACCCCATTAAATACACCTAACGGCAACAATGCTAAAAGCACAAAGGTTTACTTCTATCAACCGACCAACGTTACCGACTAGCTGGCGATTAATAGGGGAGCGTATCTATGTTCCCTCAGACCGATGTTCCCTCAAGCGTATTTCATTGAATTTACCTAAACTTAACCTAACCTACCTTAACCTCAACCTATACCTATCCTTAACCAATAGCTAACCTATTCGATAGCTACCCCACAGTGCTGAGGGAACATAGGGCTGACCCCGCTTAAAAGCCTACCAATGCAAAACACATACTTAAAACAGGTCGAATCCACTGAATAATGTACAAAGACTGATTGTTAGTTTCTGTGGCGGATTCAACGGCATCTAATCAACGGTTTTCAATGCAACTGAACAAACGATGTGCGATGCCAAGAAACGATTCACTTGTTTTCTATAGTGCATCGCTTATCCCAGCAAATAGTCGGAGCCAAAAAGGGAACGAGGCTCTAATAAAGAAGAGATGGGAATCCTCGTATTAGTTTGTTATTTTTAACTGCACCAAATGCTTATAAGGTAACTAAAAAGCCAACAAAACTTTATAATAGAAAAAGACTGGAATTCCGAACACAATAAAATGACTTTACAACTTACTTAGGCATGTCGTCTTGTGGTCTCCCGTCAGAGCACGTTTCCGGCGTTTCAATGAAAATGTCCCCGACAGAAATGTTTCTTGGGTTCAAATAGTTCCGCCTTCGCGCCGTTACAAGGACGTCACGAGTATGTATGCTCAACAATCCAGGTAAGGAAATCACAGAAAGTTAAATCAGTTCATCTGCACACAACGTTTATTGAGAGAAATGTTTCATCACTCATCTAAGTGACTTCTCAACTGACTGCAGGTATCCTCAACCTTATAAACTCAACTCAATTTAAAACTTTGTTGCAAACTCAGGGTCCATAACAGACAAAAGACAAGAACCATTGGCAAAAGACAAACCCCAGACAAAACAACACAAAAGGAACAAATCAGTGTCTTACAAGGAGGCAGTTATACCAATGGTCCCACTGCCGGGATTGGTAGCGTGTGGCACTGAACCTTACTTTAGTTAAACCCATGATGATTACATTATCTGAGTCACTGAGCCGGCAAATAAATTTATAGATAAGATTTCTTATAACAGCCTGAAAAGTATTGACTCCTGCAGCCACAAACATTCCACTTGCACCACACCATCTAGGTCTTTTTAGTAGTATTCTTGTTGCATCATTATAAGCTACTCGGAGCCTCTGTAAGCTTGCTTTTTGTAGTTTGACCACAGGTGTACAGTATAAAGTGGTGTACAGTATGCTCTGAACAGACATCTTCACACTAACTAAACACATATCAAACTTGCGTGAGTGTTTACTTGTGCATGCATCATGCGGCATTGCCAATAAATATCATCGTCGTCTGTCATTTGTTCAGTAATATAATGTCCAAGATATTTCACCTTATTAAATACCCCAGGGGTGGGCATTCTTATCCAGAAAGGGCCAGTGTGGGTGAAGGTTTTTATTCCAACCAAGCAGTTACACACCTGATCCCATTAATCAACCAGTAGAGGAACTTGATTAGGAGACACGTGTGTAATTGCTTGGCTAGAACAAAAACCTCACCCACACTGTAAATAATTGCGATGGAGGCTTTATCTAACTTTTGTCGGTTTTAATGAATCACTGTCAGGGAACACACCAACACTCATGTACACCTTCTCCGGAACTCCCCGAGGTCATCTGGCCCCTACGTTTTTCCTGTATTCTCGTATATTACACAGTATATGCGCAAGCGCATTTGACTACCTTAAATTACATCTCCCCCTCTTTTGTGTTATTTCTATAACATCAAAGGAACAATTTCACAGAAATGGCCATTTTAACAGCACATATCATAAATCAAGATGAACTTAAATTGAGAAATTTCCACATTTACCAGTATCTTTCTTACTCAACCAAGGGTTACAGTTTCATAAACACAAATAAGCATTATCGGCATCAATGTCAATACAACTTTCCTTTTGTTTCCTTTTTTTTTTTAGTACCCTTCCGTCCTTCCCACTCCCCAAAGGCCATATGATTGCACTTGTCTACAGGTCAAGCCTGTCGACTGGCTTGCACACCCGTCCAGATCTGGTCACAGTCTGACCTGATAGAGGGGTTGTGGGTGTGGCCACACTCTGACTGACAGGAACATTCTCTAACATGGTGGCTCCGTCAGAGTAGGTGTCAGTCCCTGTGCTCTCACTGGGCGTTGCTGGATGAGCTGGGGAACCGGCCCTGGTTGGAGGTGAAGGCATTTCCGCCTCAGCTCTGCCCCTTGCTGCGTCCTGATGACAAAGGATCTTGGGGTGGTGCTCTTGCTTTAGATCACCGCTGGAGAAGACCACTTTTCATGGTCCAACTTGGAGAATATAACATTTCCTGGTCGCAGGGAAGGTAAGGGCCTGGCTCCATGACGGCAGTTGAAGTAGTGACCCGGTTTAGTATTTTCCCTCCCATCCATTTCTTTCACAGCTGTTCTGCTGGGCCATTTTGCTAGGATATTTTTTCTCCAAAGTGGGAAGTGTGGTTCTGATTTTTCTCCCCATCAACAGCTCAGCTGGGCTGTAGCCTGTGGTGGAGCAGGGAGTGGACCTATAGCTCATTAGAGCCATCACATGATCTTCTTGCATGAGAATTTTCTTTGCCGTCTGTATGGCTTTCTCTGCATGCCCATTGCCTTGTGGGTGGTGAGGGCTGGATGTGCAGTGAAGTCGAGCTGCCTCGCGAGCTCCTGGAACTCCGCACTTGAAAACTGGGGTCCATTATCGCTCACCACTTCATCTGGAATGCCAAACCTAATGAAGACTGTTTTCAGATTTTGGATAACTTGTGCACTCGTTGTTGAGGGCAGGTGCAGTATCTCTATAAACCTGGAGTAATAATCTGAGATTACCAGGTAGCTGTGGTGTTTGTGCTCAAAGAGGTCCATTGCAATTCTTTTCCAGGGTTGCTCCGGAAGTGGTGTAGAGATGACAGTTCCTTTTGTTGTGTTCTTCTCAGTTCACGGCACACCTGGCATAATGTTATGAGCTTGTTTATTTCCATAGAGTCCAGGCCACCACACAGATGAACACACTCTCTCCCTACATTTAACTATGCCCTGGTGCCCTTCGTGAATTTTCTGAAGGATCTCACATGTCATTGACCTCAGCACGATAATCCTGCGTCCTCTGAGGACAAAGCCATTGTATTCTGACAGCTCTGATTTTGCTTGGATGTACTCTCCCGCATCCATAGGCACACTGCTTAAGTGTTCAGGCCATCCTGTCTTCTTGAGCTTCATGACAGACAGCAGTTCGGTGTCAGCTGCTGTCGCCATTCTGATTTCATCAATTATGCTTGTAGACGCAGGGATTCCCCCCACCCCCCACTACACTAGCCATATAGCATGCCACCTCACTGAGTGTGTCAGTCTCTGTGCACATGCTAGCCAGTGGGCTGCGTGACAGGGTGTCTGCGAGGATCAGAGTTTTCCCTGGAGCATACTCTGCTACTGGATTAAATCTCATGAGCCTCATGAGAAGACGCTGACATCGTAAAGGTACATTGTCCAAGCTGTGGCTGTTAATGAGAGGCACTAGTGGCTTGTGGTCAGTTACAAGCTTAAACTGCTCCAGTCCATTAAGGTATCTGTCAAACTTCTCGCATGCCCACACACCAGCCAGACAATCCTTTTCTTTCTGGGTGTAGTGTGTTTCTGCTTCTGTGAGGCATCTGGAGCAATATGCCGCAGGTTTCCACTGCTCCCCATGGAGTTGAAGGAGTACACCTCCCAATCCATAACAACTTGCATCCGCCAAAACAGCAGTGGGTTTGTTCATGTTGTAGTATGCAAGTACTGGTGCAGTTGTCAACAGCTCCTTGATGCACTGAAAGGCTGTTTGTTATGCGTGACTACATGTCCATGCATTCTTGTTTTTCAGGAGCTCATACAGTGGCTGTCCTACTGTTGAGAGGTTGAGGATGTATGTTTCTTCCGAGATTATTCACTATTCCCAGTATCTTTCTGAACTCTTGCACGTCTGCTGGTGGCAACAGCTGCTGAATAGCTTCCACTTTGTTGGGGTCAGGCCGGATCCCAGACTGGTCAATGAGATGCCTGAGGAACCACAGCTGACTCTGCCTGATGGAGCACTTCTCACGGTTGAGCTTCAAACCAGCCATCTCTATGCACTGCATTACCTTCTCCAGGTGACTGTAATGCTCCTCCTCTGTGACCCCATAGACAAGAATGTCGTCCATGAAGACCTCAACACCCTCCAGCCCTTGCAGGGTCTCCATCATCTTCCTCTGAAATATTTCGGGAGTGCTCGCAATTCCAATTGGTAGCCACTTGAAGTTGAATCTGCCAAATGGCGCAATGAAGGTCGTGAGCTAACAGCTATCTGGATGCAGCAGTATCTGGACGAACCCACTGGTGGCGTTGAGTGAAGAAAAGACTGTGGCCCTGCTTAGTTTTGCTGTAATCTCATCAGTAGTGGGCAGGATATACTGTTCTGTCTTCACAGCCTCGTTCAGCCTCTTGAGAGCAACACAGCTGTGGGCTTTCCCTGTACACTTTTTCCAAGACTGGCACCATGGGAGCACACCAGTCGGGGGGCTGTGTCACTCTCTCGATGATGACATTTCTCTCCATCCTAAGGAGCTAGCTCCTCCTTTACCTTTTTCAGTATAGGGAGAGGTACACACCATGCTGTGTGTACAGCATATGGCTGAGCACTGTCTTTCAGCTGTATTCTCACAGGTTCAGTTTTTAATGTCCCATGCTCAGGGGTCCTGTGTTGTGTACTGTTTCATCCACTCTCCTCACTAAGTTCATCTTTACAGACAGCGGTCTACTGAGTAAGTTGTTTACAGTGCATCCACAGATGACATATGCTATGAGTGGATGAGTCTTTCCTTTGTAGGACACAGTGCACTGGATCTGTCCTATGCACTGTAGCTTGCCACCTGAGCTATCCAGTGGAATGTCTGCAGGCTCCAGTGGTCTTTTGGCGATGAGTGAGTGGTAGGTCTCCTCGCAGATAACGTTAACATCAGCTTCTGTGTCAATTTTGAATTCAACCAGTGTGGAGCCCACAACTCAATGGCCCATTGCTCTGATGACCCATCTGCTTTACTCATAGCCCCAAAGAAGTATGCCTACAGCTGCTCCGTTTACTTTGTAACCTCACTCACTGCTTTCCTATTCCTACACACTCTACTCCAAAGTCCAATCTTCCATCCATCCATTATCTTAACTGCTTATCCTGCTCTCAGGGTCGCGGGGATGCTGGAGCCTATCCCAGCAGTCATTGGGTGGCAGGCGGGGAGACACACTGGACAAGCCAACAGGCCATCACAGGGCAGACACACTAAATAAATAAAACAAAAAATAAACCCGACTTTACCAAGAGCGATCGACTGCAACGTATTGCATTTGGGTTTTCTAGCTGGGCAACTTTCATCTGTGCAGTGCTGCGGTTTCCCACATTGTCCATTATTTCCCTCTTTTGGCTTACCGTGGTGTTTGGTGTGTTTGCAGCGCTTGTGAGTGACTTTGTGTAACACCCCAGCTGCCTCTCCTTGCATGCTGACTTGCGAAGCAACCTCTTCAGACTGTCTGACCGTCTCTATGGTCAGCTCTAGTGTCAGGTCCTTCGTCAGCAGCAACATCCGTGAGACATCTTTGTCGAGTATTCCAACAACAATTCAGTCGCAGATATTCTCATCTCTGCTTGCGCCGAAGTCGCAATGCCCCAACAGTTCATCCAAAACCTGATAAAAGTCTCAGCTTTCTCTCCCGGTCTTTGCAGGCACTGATAGAAACATGCACGTTGTTAGGGCTCGGTCTGTTGACCAACCTGGCAACCAGCAATGAGAGCGGGGGAAGGGCGCGTCTGAAACACCTGCAGCCTACCTACTCGTTAACCACTCTAGTATAAGTTTGTTTGCTTTCCAGAACTCGTCGCGAGTTCGTCCTGAACAGTCCCGTGAGTAAATTCTTCGTCTCGGGTTTTGTGACATTTCTGTGTCTCCCGGTGGAGTACAGATTGTAGTATTCTCCGTGTTTTTGCTTGTTTGATTATTCCCTTGTGTCAGTTCTCCTTGAGAGCTTGTTCGGAGAAGAACTCTCTTTGTGTTTTCCCCATTGGATTTTCCCATCGTGATTTTCTAGTTGAGATCAAGTTTTTGATATTCTAATTTCTCCTCTCTCACTGTGGATCTTATTACTCGGTTGGACTTCTACCTTAAAGGAGCAGTTTGTGTTTTTTTCCCCTTTCGGACTTTAAAGGAGCAGTTTGTGTTTTTTTCCCTTTCGGACTTTAAAGGAGCAGTTTGTGTTTTTTTCCCTTTCGGACTTTAAAGGAGCAGTTTACGTTTTTTCCCTTTCGGACTTTAAAGGAGCAGTTTACGTTTTTTCCCTTTCGGACTTTAAGGGAGCAGTTTACGTTTTTTCCTTTTCGGATTAAGGGGGCAGTTTACGTTTTCCCATTTTTAAGAAGCTATTCTCAAGTTCCGCCTGAAGCGCCTCCCCCTTCTGTCCAGGCCCGGCCGGCTCTCCTCTACGAGTCCTGCCAGGTTGGTGCTTTACTTTGTCTTGTGTTGTCGCTATTGGGTTCGTTCTACAAACCTTAACAGTACGAACTCGCCCTCACTATGAACCCAGACAACCTAGACGCCAATCCTGTCCAGGCTGCTCTCTATAAGCAGATTCAGCTTACAGCCTCCCACGGCCAGCAACTACAAGAGGCCGCTGTTGCCATGCAGGGCCTCTGGGCTCAGGTGCAACCCCTCCAGGCTTCGGTGGATTCTCTTTCGGCCCAGCAAGCGGCGCTCGCGAGCCAACAAGAGGAGGTTCTTAAGCAGTTGCAAACTCTCACAGCGGCTATCACCATCCAGCCAGCTGTCCCACCAGTTCCGGCCGCCCCTCCTCCAGCAGTGCCCGCAGCCGTTGCCTTAGACAATCCTACCGTTTATGTTTCGGATTTCCGGGAGCCCAGTATCTCCAATCCCAAGCCTTTTGATGGCAACTTTGAGACCTGTGCCACGTTCATCATGCAGTGTGAGCTTGTCTTCGCCCACCATTCCAGGGGGTTCACCACAGATGCTGCAAGAGTTGCTTACGTGACTAACCTGCTGACTGGCCGCGCTGCTCAGTGGGCCACTGCTTCCTGGTCCATGGGGGCCAGTTTCTGCTCTTCCTACGATGACTTTGTGGCTGAGCTTCGGAAGGTATTCCATCATCCAGTGTACGGTCAGGATCCGGGTGTCCGATTGAGCAGGATCCAGCAGGGCAGTGGCAGTGTCACTGACTACTCAGTCGAGTTCAGGCTGGCTGCGGCTGAGAGTGGCTGGAACGACCAGTCACTTCGGGTAACCTTCCGTAGGGGCCTCAGCGATGCCGTCAAGGATCAGCTAGCCACCCGGGAGGATCCTACCTCTCTCGACGACCTTATCAGCCTTGCCATCCGCATCGATGGACGTCTCCGCGAGAGAAGGCGCGAGCGAGGTCTACGGGGAACCGTTTCTACCTCTCAGCCATCCAGAGCTTCCGAAGGGGGCTCTTCTTCGTCGCACTCCACTTCCCCTGTGGCAAGCCTCTCCTCCTCCCAGACAGTGACAGAGGAGGAACCTATGCAGCTTGGGCGTACACGACTGACTCCCGCTGAACGTGAGGCCCGGTTCAAGGCAGGTCTCTGTCTTTACTGCGGTCTTAAGGGACACCGGATCAGCGAGTGTCCTACGCGGCCAAAAGATTAGGCTCACTGGGACCCCGGGAGATCCTAGTGAGCCGTCTTTCCTGTTCCCGCCATCCTGCTCCGGCTAACCATCTTGTGAGCGTTACCCTGGCTTGGGCAGACCAGCGGCTCACTGTAGGCGCACTCATCGATTCGGGAGCTGATGGGTGTTTCTTGGACTCTACGTTTGCTGCTCAAGCTAACATTCCATGTGAGGAATTGGAGAGGCCAATAGAGGCCTTTGCTCTGGATGAGCGCCGCCTGGCCAGTGTTACCCGACAGTCCTGTCCCGTGTCTCTCACTATTGCTGGAAACCATGTGGAGAGCCTTCAGTTCTTCGTCATCCAGTCTCCCTTAGTTCCTGTGATCTTGGGGCGTCCCTGGTTGGCTCAGCATGAGCCACACATTGCTTGGTCGTCTGGTAACATTTTGGAGTGGAGCTCCTCCTGTCACGCCCGGTGTCTTCAGGCCGCACCTGGTCCAGCAGTCCAGACTGTTCCGATTGCCCCTCCTCCCGATCTTTCCTCTGTTCCTCCCGAGTATCATGATCTCGGGGAGGTCTTCAGCAAGACGCGGGCTCAGTCTCTCCCTCCGCATCGGCCATATGATTGTGCTATCAACCTCCGTCCTGGGGCCTCTCTCCCTAGCAGTCGTCTTTACAGCCTTTCCATTCCCGAGAAGGCTGCTATGGACGATTACATTTCAGAATCGTTGGCGGCAGGGCTCATCCGACCCTCATCCTCCCAGGTGGCAGCTGGTTTCTTTTTCGTTAAGAAGAAGGATGGTGGTCTCCGACCCTGCATTGATTATCGCCAACTCAACGACATCACCATCAAGAATAAATACCCCCTGCCTCTGATGAGCTCCACCCTCGAACCCCTGACCCAGGCGACTGTCTTCACTAAGCTGGATCTCCGGAACGCCTACCATCTCGTTCGGATCCGGAAAGGGGACGAGTGGAAGACAGCCTTTAAGACTCCCCGTGGTCATTATGAGTACCTGGTAATGCCGTTCGGCCTCACCAACGCCCCGGCGGTGTTCCAGGCACTCATGAATGACATCCTTCGCGACATGCTCGACCAATTCGTTGTCCTCTACCTTGATGACATCCTCATCTTCTCCAGGTCCCTCGAGGAGCATGTCCAGCACGTGCGGCAGGTTCTCGAACGCCTCCTTCGTAACCGGCTGTTCGTCAAGGCTGAGAAATGCCTGTTCCATTCTGAGTCAGTGGACTACTTAGGTTTTATCGTGGAGGGAGGCAAGACTCGAGCTGATCCTCGCAAGATCAAAGCGGTGGTGGAATGGCCGGATCCTAAGTCACGTAAGGAACTGCAGAGCTTCCTCGGGTTCGCGAACTTTTACAGGAGGTTCGTCCGAAACTACAGCTCTGTAGCAGAACCCCTCACCCGTCTAACCTCCCCCTCTCAGCCGTTCGTCTGGTCCCCAGCTGCTCGCTCTGCATTTCTGTCGCTCAAGGAGAGGTTCACCAGTGCCCCCGTCCTACTCCATCCCGATCCCAAGAGGCAGTTCATAGTTGAGGTGGACGCTTCGGACACCGGATTGGGGGCTGTGCTCTCCCAACGATCAGAGGCCGACCAGAAGGTTCATCCTTGCGCGTTCTTCTCCCGCCGGTTCCTTCCCGCCGAGGAGAACTACGATGTTGGTAATCGGGAGCTTCTCGCTGTAGTGGCTGCACTTGAGGAATGGCGCCATTGGCTGGAGGGGGCAGAGCATCCATTTACCATCTGGACTGATCATAAGAACCTGACGTTCATCCGGGCAACCAAACGTCTCAATGGTCGGCAGGCACGGTGGGCCAGCTTCCTCAGTCGGTTCGACTTCACACTTACTTATCGTCCTGGCTCCCGCAACACCAAGGCAGATGCTCTGTCTCGTCAACACCTTAAGGAACCTGTAACGGTGGAACCAAGTCCCGTCCTCCCTGAGACCAAGGTCGTTGGCGTGGTGACCTGGGGCCTTGAAACGGTGGTCAAGCGCGCCTTGCGCTCCAGTCCAGCCCCGAGCAACGTGCCGCCTCGCCGACTGTTTGTTCCGGACTCAGTGAGGTCTCGGGTCCTCAAATGGGGCCACACCAGTCAGCTCGCTTGCCACCCTGGAGTCCACCGCACTTTCACTTTCATAGCTCGACGGTTCTGGTGGCCCACTATGAGGAGGGACGTCAAGGAGTTCGTCATGGCCTGCACCATCTGTGCCCGCAGCAAGGCCTCTCACCAGGCACCGGCTGGTCTGCTGCAGCCCCTTCCTATTCCCAGTCGGCCCTGGTCCCATGTGGCGTTGGATTTTGTCTCTGGACTTCCTCCGTCTCAGGGCAACACAGTGATCCTGACGGTGGTGGATCGCTTCAGCAAGGGTGTTCACCTGGTGGCTTTGCCTAAGCTTCCTTCTGCTTCAGAAACCGCTGACCTCCTGATGAGCCACGTCTTCCGTTTGCATGGACTTCCCAAGGACATTGTGTCAGACAGAGGGCCCCAGTTTGTTTCCCGTGTGTGGCGTGCTTTCTGCAAGGGGTTGGGCGCCTCGGTCAGCCTTTCGTCGGGATATCCTCCGCAGACTAACGGACAGACTGAGAGGATGAACCAGAGTGTGGAATCTGCTCTCCGTTGCGTCGCTGCCAAGAAGCCAACCTCCTGGAGTCAGTTTCTCCCCTGGGTCGAGTATGCGGTCAACTCCCTGGTCAGCTCCGCCACCGGCCTCTCGCCCTTTGAGGCATCCCTGGGTTACCAGCCGCCCGTCTTCTCTGCACAGGAGTCCGAAGTGGAGGTTCCCTCCGTGCAGACTCATCTGGACCGCTGTCGTCGTGTCTGGGAGATCACCAGGGCTGCGCTGCTCCGTGCTACGGAACGTGCCAGACGAGGAGCTAACCGTCGCCGATCCACAGCACCAGCTTACCAACCCGGACAGAGAGTCTGGCTGTCCACCAAGGATCTCCCCCTTCAGTCCTCTGCCAAGAAGCTGAATCCCCGGTTCGTTGGACCCTTCGAGATCCAGGAAGTACCCAGTCCTGCAGTTGTGCGTCTTAAGCTCCCGGCCTCCATGAAGATCCATCCGGTTTTTCATGTGTCCCGAGTAAAGCCTGTCTCCGAGAGCCCCCTTATGCCTCCGGCCCCAGCTCCGCCTCCCCCTGAGATTGTGGATGGGCATCCACAGTGGAAGGTCCGTCGGCTGATGGACGTCCGACGCAGGGGACGGGGGTTCCAGTATTTGGTTGACTGGGAGGGCTATGGGGTGGAGGAACGAAGCTGGGTATCCCGCCAGCTCATCATGGACCCTGGTCTGCTCGCTGAGTTCTATCGCCGTCACCCTGACAAGCCTGGCAGGTCGCCTGGTGGCTCCCGTAGAGGGGGGGGTACTGTTAGGGCTCGGTCTGTTGACCAACCTGGCAACCAGCAATGAGAGCGGGGGAGGGGCGCGTCTGAAACACCTGCAGCCTGCCTACTCGTTTACCACTCTAGTATAAGTTTGTTTGCTTTCCAGAACTCGTCGCGAGTTCGTCCTGAACAGTCCCGTGAGTAAATTCTTCGTCTCGAGTTTTGTGACATTTCTGTGTCTCCCGGTGGAGTACAGATTGTAGTATTCTCCGTGTTTTTGCTTGTTTGATTATTCCCTTGTGTCAGTTCTCCTTGAGAGCTTGTTCGGAGAGGAACTCTTTTTGTGTTTTCCCCATTGGATTTTCCCATCGTGATTTTCTAGTTGAGATCAAGTTTTTGATATTCTAATTTCTCCCCTCTCACTGTGGATCTTATTACTCGGTTGGACTTCTACCTTAAAGGAGCAGTTTGTGTTTTTTCCCCTTTCGGACTTTAAAGGAGCAGTTTGTGTTTTTTCCCTTTCGGACTTTAAAGGAGCAGTTTACGTTTTTTCCCTTTCGGACTTTAAAGGAGCAGTTTACTTTTTTTCCTTTTCGGATTAAGGGGGCAGTTTACGTTTTCCCATTTTTAAGAAGCTATTCTCAAGTTCCGCCTGAAGCGCCTCCCCCTTCTGTCCAGGCCCGGCCGGCTCTCCTCTACGAGGCCTGCCAGGTTGGTGCTTTACTTTGTCTTGTGTTGTCGCTATTGGGTTCGTTCTACAAACCTTAACATGAGGAAAGTTTTGATAATTATCGCCAGCGGTTAGAGCAGTACTTCGCAGCAAATGGATTGGACACTCGAGATGAGAAAACCAAAGCAGTATTTCTTACGGTGGTAGGAAAACGGGCACATAGCTTGCTGATGGATTTGTGTGCACCAGATAAGCCATCGGGTAAAACATATGAAGTACTGGTGGGAATGCTAGAAAAGCACTACATCCCGAAAACCAACTTTATTGCCGAGAGATGCAAGTTTCACGGAAGAAACCAAAAGGAAAACGAAACAATAAGTGAGTACATTGCAAGTTTGAGAAAGTTAGCAGCCACATGCAAATTTGGAACATTTTTAGATGAAGCGCTGCGTGATAGGTTTGTCTGTGGAGTTAAGAGCAGTGAGCTAAGAGATCGGTTACTCAATGCGGCTCACACAAACGACTTAACGTTACAGCTCGCAGTTGAAATGGCGTTTTCTTTTGAGGTAACAAAAGGAAACAGTGCGCAACAGTTTGCACAGAAAGGCTATAAAGCTAATGTGGTAGAAAAGAAGGCTAACCTAAAGCATAGAGAGGCTACGGTAAAGTCTACAGCTAATGGAAAGCCCTGCTATCGCTGCAGTGGAAAAGGCCACAGACCGGATGAATGCAGGTTCAAGGACGCAGTGTCACCAGTGCAAGAAAAAGGGACACATCGCAAAAGCATGCCGTTCACCTAAAGAAGGAAGCTATGGCAAGGCATCGAAAGGGACCAGGCATTTGGAATGTTGCCACGCTCTCCAGCACGGGACATGTACAAATTCCAGCGCTATCAAACAGCAGGGAAGACTTGGTCGCAACGCTCCCCAGCACGTGGACCAGAGCAACGCTCAGTCTTCGGGCAGATGGAGATCCTATCCAGCCTCAGCTCTGCAGTGCCAGAGACGACTGCTGTGTGCCGACAAGGTGCATGGTGGATGCTGTACAGAACATTGACACTGGTCAGACATTGGACCGTGGAGGGGCCGAACTTTTTGCAATGGACACGGGTAAAGGTGACATTGTGAAACCCTACTATGTGTGTGTCAGTGTAAATGGTACAAGGGTGAAAATGGAGGTAGACACTGGCGCAGCCGTGTCAGTGATATCTGAAACTTTACTTAAACGCAGGTTTAAAGATGTGAAACTTAGTCCTGCAAATTGTGTGCTGAAAACCTACAGTGAGGAATCACTGCCGTTGATAGGAAAATTCGCAGCAAAGGTGAAATGCAAGGAACGCTCAGAAAAGCTAGAAGTACTAGTCGTGAAAGGAAGAGGTCCTGCATTAATGGGCAGAGACTGGATAAGTCAATTAAAGCTAGACTGGTCAAGAGTCAACAGAGTGGCTCCTGATACAGTGGATGATGTGTGTGCCAGACATGCATCAGTGTTCAAACCTGAGCTAGGCAAGTTAAAAGGTATTGAAGCCAGACTACATGTAGTTCCAGATGCAGTGCCCAAGTTCTGTAAGCCTAGAAATGTGCCTTATGCATTAAGAGAAGCTGTAGAGAGAACTGGCAAAATTGGAAGCTGAAGGTGTCATCTCACCCATTAATTACAGTGAGTGGGCAGCTCCAATAGTTTGTGTGCCTAAAAAGAATGACAGTGTGAGAATATGTGGAGACTACAAGGTCACCATCAATCCATGGTTGAATGTGGAACAGTATCCACTACCCAAAACCCAAGATTTATTTGCTAAACTAGCAGGAGGTCAGCAGTTTACCAAATTAGACTTGTCGCAGGCGTATCAGCAAGTTCTGTTAGAGGACAATTCAAGACATTACCTAACTATCAACAAACACAGAGGGTTGTATCACTACAATAGGTTACCCTATGGTGTTGCTAGCGCCCCTGCTATTTTTCAAAAGATTATGGATCAGGTTCTTCAGGGCATGGAAGGGGTCATCTGTTATTTAGATGACATCTTAATTACTGGAAAAGATACAGAAAGGCACCTGACTAACTTGGAAGAGGTGCTTAGTAGACTTGAAACTTACAATCTCAGGGTTAAAAGAGAGAAGTGTGCATTCATGCAGAACAGCGTTTCATACTTAGGGCATGTCATTGATGCCAGGGGCATACATCCAATGAAGGAAAAGACAGATGCTATTCAGAGGGCTCCAGTTCCGAAAAATGTAACTGGACTCAGGCCATTCTTAGCTCTGTTAAACTACTATGGGACGTTTATCCCTAATCTATCTACTCTGATTCATCCAATGACAGTATTGCTGCATAAAGATGCAACCTGGGAATGGTCAGAGAAATGTCAAAGGGCATTTGATAGTGCAAAGAAGTCTCTTCAGTCAGATAAATTGTTAGTACATTTTGATGCAGAGTTACATATCATACTAGCATGTGATGCTTCTCCTTATGGAGTTGGTGCTGTAATCAGCCACAAAATGAAAGATGGAAGTGAGAGACCTATCACATTTGCATCCAGAATGTTAACTAAAACAGAACAGAATTACTCTCAACTGGAAAAAGAGGCACTGGGTCTTGTTCTTGGAGTTATGAAATTCCATGAGTATCTTTATGGAAGGAAATTCTTGTTATTGACAGACCACAAGCCACTGTTGAAAATTCTGGGGCCTAAAACAGGTGTGCCAACACTGGCCGCCGCTAGATTACAAAGGTGGGCTCTAATTTTGGCAGCGTATACATACGAAATCCAGTACAAGAAGTCAGAGCAGCATAGCAATGCTGATGCTTTATCAAGATTACCTGTGAAGCCTGATGTAGATGTGGTGTCAAACCCAATTTACAGTGTCTTACCTGGAAGACTTACCTCTTACTGCTAGAGAAATAGCCAAAGAAACAGACAGAGGTCCTGTGTTAAGAGTGGTTAAACAGTTGGTGTTAACTGGATGGCCTAAACATGTACCGGATGAGTCACTGAAGCCTTATTTTCAGAGAAAATTAGAGCTTAGCATTGAGGATGATTGTTTATTATGGGGTTACCGTGTGGTAGTGCCTGATAAACTAAGAGACAGGCTATTGTCGGAATTACATGAGCACTACTGGGGAATAGTTAAAATGAAGTCCCTCGCCAGAAGTTTATTCTGGTGGCCTACATTAGATGACAGTATTGAACCTGAAGTGAATCAGTGTACTATTTGTCAGCAGCAGCGTAGTATGCCTGCTACCACACCGATACATACATGGAAATGGTCTTCGAGTCCATGGGAAAGAGTACATCTTGATTTTGCTGAGGACCACAAGCAGATGTTTTTAGTAGTGATGGATGCCTATGCTAGATGGCCAGCGATAGTTCCCATGACCACTACTACTTCATCTAAGACAATTGAAGCAATGAGAAATTTATTTGCAGCTTATGGGTTGCCTAAAGAGGTTGTAACTGATAACGGACCTCAGTTCGTATCGCAAGAGTTTGAGTCATTTTTGACTAAAAATGGAGTAAAACACATCAAGTCACCTGCATACCATCCTGTAAGTAAGGGTTTAGCTGAAAGATTGGTCCAAAATCTTAAGAAATCCCTTGCAAAGAATAGAGCCATTGGTGGTATGACGCTTGAGCACTGTGTAGCAAATTTTCTGATTGGGTACAGAAACACACCCCATACTAAGACAGGAAAGACCCCAGCTGAGCTATTTCTGAGAAGACGGGTGCGAACCAGGTTGTGTCTTATCAAACCAAAGTTCTCTCAGAGAATGCAGACCGAGTCTGAACCAAATCTTCCCCGTGTTAGGTCTTTTAAGGTTGGTCAACACGTGTTGGTAAAAAATTACAGGGGAGGGGAGAAATGGTTGAATGGAGTTATAAGTGAAGTGTTGGGTCTTGTCACATACAGTGTTGAAGTAAATGGAAATTGTGTGAAAAGACATGTGAACCAGATGTTGGGTGTCAAGGGAAATCCAGATCAGACTCAAATGGACTCTTGTGATAGAGCTTCTTGGGAGATTGATGATTTCAATGCCGACACTGATGTGTCAGAACATCCTGAACCACAGGTTGTGGAAGAACAACCTGTAGAACCACCACCGCCAGTTGTGGAAAGGAACACTCGTCCTGTGAGAGACAGATGTCCTCCTGATAGACTGAACTTGTGACTGACATGCAGATTGGTTATTAAAAAAAAAAGAGAGAAAATAAATCTGTCATGTAATGTATGGTTACCGTTGAAGAAATACTGTACATGGCTATGAGCTTAAGAGCAAAAAGGATATGTTAGAATCCTAGAAGAAAAAAAAGAAGTTTGAATTTACAGGGGAGGAGCTGTGGTGTTCCCAACACAGAATATTAACCAGTGTGGGTTGGTTGGTTTTGAATGTGCCCATTCAAATGTGATTGGTGCTGAATGAGGTGGAGGTCAGCAATTGGTTGTTCCTGAAGAGTATATAAGGCAGAATCGCCACCAGGGCGTTCTCTTGGTACTCCGCTCTACTTGGGATAGCTAGGTTGTTACAGCGTAAGAATAAATATACTACGTTACTGTCATAAGTCTGCCGTGTGCACTTTCCAGTTATCTACTTAAACAGTTTTAGAACAATATTAGTGTTTCATACACGACATCTCCAACATCTCCTTTTCCCAACAAAGTTTTAAAGTGTCTATTGTCAGGTGATCTTGACTGTGACCCTGTAAATTAACCCAGTAATTCAGTGATGGCTGTTCCCTTTTCGTGTCTAACGGCCTTTCTCCCATTTCCACCTGTAATGTTGCTGTTGAGTTTGTTTTAAATGAACCTGTGCATAATCTCAAGGCCTGGTACTGAATATCATTTAACATTTGGAGAGATGTTCTTCTGCTCCATATACCCCACAGCCATAATCGAATACTGATCTAATTAATCCACTGTACATGGCTTTCAAAGCAGTTCTGTCTGCCCCCCCCCATTCACTTCTAATTAAACACCTCATTACATTTAGTACTTTTTTACTTTAGTACTTTATTTGTCTACTATTTTCTGAATATGTACAGCCCATGTTAGTCTTTCATCAAACCATAACCCTAAAAACTTAAAATGTTTCACTCTATCCGATTCCTGATTATATAATTTTAGTTTTACCTCATAACCAATTCTTTTCCTTGGAAATAACATTGTCTTTGTCTTATCAATTCAAAATTTAAAACCCTATTTATATGATCACTCTTCTACTCTCTTAATAGTCCCCTGCAATTTCTTTACAATGAATTCCAAATTTCTTCCCCTCTTCCAAATTGCCCCATCATCCACAAAAAGTGAGAACCCCATCCCATTCTCCATTTCCTCAAATGCATCATTTATCGTATAGTGAATAATAAAGGGATTGCTACGCTTTCTTGGGGTGCTCCATTTCCAACCACAAATTTCCCTGAATAGTTCTTTCCTGTTCTGACTTGTATTAATCTTCCTAGGAAAAAGTCCTTAATCCAACTATATATATATTAGACCTCTGATATCTATTTTACAAAGTTTGATTAGTAATCCTTCTCCCTACATCATACTGTACACCTTCTCAATATCAAAAAAGACAGCCACTACACTTTAACTGTTTATCTGTGCTTTTCTAATTTCATACTCTAAACATAAAGCTGGATCCATAGTATTTCTTCCCCATTAAAACCACTCTGGTATTTGGATATATATCCTTTATTTTCTATATAGTATGTTAATAATGTTATGTTATAATATGTTAATGTTTTATGTTATGTTATGTTATGTATAGGCTCCAGCATCCCGCGACCCCAACTGGGATAAGCGGCTTGGATAATCTTTCATCTATCTTTTTTTTCCCGTTATTTTGCAGATGTTGGATGTTAAAGCAACTGGTCTGTAATTCCCTGGGTTTGAACAGTAATTCCCTGGTTTGTCTTTATGCATGCTCAATAATCCAGGTAAGGAAATCGCAGAAAGTTTAATCAGTTCATCTGGACACATTTATTGAGAGAAACGTTTCATCACTCATCTAAGTCAAGTCAAGTCACTTTTATTTGTATAGCCCAGTATCACAAATTACAAATTTTTTCTCAAGGGGCTTTACAGCAACACAACATCCTGCCCTTAGACCAGGGGTCGGGAACCTTTTTGACTGGGAGAGCCATAAAAGCCAAATATTTCTAAATATATTTCATTGAGAGCCATATAGTATTTTTAACGTATAATAAATTAAATATGTCTTACTTTTAATGCGACTTCTGGTGCTGCATGGTTTTGCTGATGGCCTTGTAGTCTGGTTCATACGTGGTGAGGTTGAGCTTCATGCAGGCGTTGAGGCTTCCATCAGTTAAACGTGAGCGTAGGTTGGTCTTAATGTTCCTCATATGCGAGAAAGACTGTTCACATGCATATGTAGAGCCAAACATGGTCAATATGGCAATACTCACACGCTGCATTGTGTGGTATGTCACAGGAAGCTCGTTCCAAGTTTTAAGAATCAGCTGGTCTTCAGGTTGAAGATTTTTAATTTCTGTCCACTTGTGTTCCCTCGCCAGCTCTGCTCGCTGTCGCGCAAGACTTTCCAACTCTCCATTAAGTGACTTGAACTTACTCATCCACATGTCTGATGCCTTCAGGTCAGCAACTTCCAGCTCAAAGTCTCCGATAGAGACCCCGGGGATGCATGTCAGGTCGATTTTGTCCACTGCACACTCATGTGGATGAGTGATGAACTTGAAAAGACCAGTGCGCGCACGAAATTCTCCAAAACGTGCTTTGAATGACTGCAGGAGATTGAACGTAAAGCCAGCTAGCTGCTGGAGATCCAGATGTTGAGTGGAGTCACTTGCTAAGCATGCATCTCTAAATTGTTGCAGTCTTTCAAAGTGCAGAAGACGACCTGTTTCAATGTCCCTGAGAAAGACTTCCAGCTTGCTTTCAAATGCAAACACTGCTTGTTGAAGGGATGAGATTGTATTTCCAATACCTTGCATTTTCACATTGAGCTGGTTCAGATGGCCAGTTATGTCCACGAGATAGTGAAACTGCAGGAGCCAGTCAGTGTTGTCTTGCTCAGGATGCTTGACGCCTTTCATTTCAAGAAAAGTCCGGATTTCACTCAGGCAAGCTGCAAAACGGCTGAGCACCTTCCCCCTTGACAACCAACGCACGTTGCTGTGTAAAAGCAGACCGGGATAATGATTCCCAACTTCTTCTAACAGAGCTTTAAACTGGCGATCATTTAAAGCTCGGGCAACAATAAAGTTGACCACTCGAATGACCAGAGACATCACCTCGCCAAGCTCCTGGCCACACGTCTGAGCGCAAAGCGCCTCCTGGTGCAGGATGCAATGAAAACTTAGGATGGCTCTCTTTTCATGTTCACGGAGAAGCGCTACAAATCCTTTGTTCTTCCCCAACATACAGGGTGCGCCATCAGTACTGACAGAAATAAGTTTATCCATCGGTAGTTTTTTTTCTTTAGCAAACTCCATGAAAGACATGAATAAATCCTCTCCTCTTGTTGTCCCTTTCATTGGCAAAACAGCCAAGCTTTCCTCACGCAGTGTGTCACCTGCAGCATACCTGGCAATGATACTGCACTGAGATAGATGGCTAACGTCTGTTGACTCATCTAACGCGAGAGAAAAGTATGTCCCGGCGTTTATGTCCTTAATTTGTGTTTCCTCGACTTGATTTGCCATCATGATGCTACGATCGTGCACAGTTCTTGCTGACAGGGGCATGTCTTTTATTCGTTTGATTATCTTGTCTTTATTTGGGAAGTCATCAAACAGTTCATTGGCCACATCAAGCATGAATGTTTTGGCATACTCGCCATCTGTGAATGACTTTCCATTCCTTACTATTGCCAAAGCCCCCGCAAAGCTAGCGGAATTCCCGTCACCTCGCTTGGTCCACACACGTAGTTGCTGCTGACTCGTCTGCACTCTCCGCTGTAGCTCCTCGCATGCCCTTTTCCTGCTGTCCCCCGCTGGATATTTCGATGCAAATGAAGCATGGTGCGTATCGAAGTGCCGCTTTATATTTGACCGTTTCATCGATGCAATTTTATCATTGCATATTAGACATACCGCAGATCCTGCGCTCTCCACAAATGCAAATTCCTCTGTCCACGCAGCCTGGAATGCACGGTAATCATCGTCTTTTTTTCTTTTCGCCATCTTTTCCGTTACAAGGGTTGAAGCGGATAAACTAGTTGGCTATCTGATAAAATTGATTTCTTCACCTTTACAATGACCCGGACATGCTCGCGAGCCATTGGTTCCCGACCCGACCCACGGGTGACCCGTGACCCGTGAAATTTATCTTCAAAACTAATTTCTGTTTACTTTAAAATGACACAGTATTATTAAGAAATATCACAAGTATTTTAAAATCAGTTCCAAACTGATTTTTTTGAAAAAAAAATAATTTTCAACTCAAAATTGTCTGGAAGCCATATGCCGTCACCGGAAGAGCCATATATGGCTCGCGAGCCATAGGTTCCCGACCGCTGCCTTAGACCCTCGCATCGGATAAGGAACAACTCCCTAAAAAAAAAAACCTTTAACAGGGAGAAAAAATAGGAAGAAACCTCAGGGAGAGACACAGAGGAGGGATTTCTCTCCCAAGATGGACAATGTGCAATGGATGTTGTGTTTACACAATTTACCCAGACAGCAAAATGAAACTGGGCCAGATCCGGGCTGGCTGTATCATAGCAACTGGCGCGGAGCCGCAAAACAGATCCGTGCCCGTTAAAATGGGCATGACTAGCATCACCATGTAAAAAAAAAAAAAAATTAGTCACACATCTTAGTGAGAGAAGGATATAACATTAAAACAGGATAACAAAATTATATGGATTTATAAGATATATAAAGAGAAAATGTGACGAGGGGGATGCCAAGCAGTGTCCAGGTGGCAACCATCATCACCATGGAGACCTGGAAGAAGGACAGACTGCACGTGCACACAAGTGACCTAAGTGACCTCTTCGGTCTAAACTCACTGTAGGTATCGCCACCCTTATAAACAATACAGTGGCATATCAACCAAAAGCAATGATCTGTTTCATATGCAAATTACTGTGACCATTAACTAGAGTTACAATGGCAATGTGTACTATTCACATAGCATTGTAAGATGGCAACAGATGTACTCTTGATGTACGACAGATACCCCCCCCCCCCACGGACATTCCCTCCTCACATAGATGGCCTTTGACTCCCTGTTCAAACCAGCGTTCCTCCCTGTCAAGGATGTGCACATCCTGATCCTTGAAGGAGTGGCCACTAGGTTGTTTCTACCCAGCCGCTGGGTTGTTTTTGTTTTTACCCAGCCACTGGGTTGTTTCTACCCAGCCGCTGGGTTGTTTTTGTTTTTGCCCAGCAGCTGGGTTGTTTTAACCTGACGTGTGTTCTTGCCAATAATTAACCAGCACCTGGGTTAAAAACAATCCAATTTGGGTTATTTTCAACCTAGTATTTTTTTAGAGTGTAGTCATTTCGATTGGGCTACACAGGATAGGCCTAATTAAGTTTGAAGTTGTGATTGTAATCCATAAAACACATCAAGCACAGCAGGCTGTGCCTAAAAAATGTCACCAGTGTTACTCACCATTGGTGTTTTTATTTCGACCACAGGACGCCCTGCTCAAAAACGTCAAAGAAATTGCCACACTGGGTCAGGAGGAGAATCCTTGAGAGATTCGGTTGAAGGTCTCGTTCTCGTGTCTTCAGCCGAGCGATGGTATCTCAGCCAAGTTGTCATATAGCCTGTCGTATCCCACTGGTTTCGAGGTGGCCCATGTAGTTTGATGAACATCAAGGCTGATACCCGTTCAATCGGTAACTTCATGCGGATTGGGGTGACAATTAGATTAATCTGGCTGAATCCCCTTTCGCACTCCGCAGTGCTACATAGGATGAGTTTGGTGCAATTCATTAAAGGCCTGAGCTCGTCAGGTGTAGCATCCCCATTGCTCACAATAAAGTCTCTGAATTCATTAATTGCACTAAAAGTTGGCAGCCCAGATCTTTTACAGAGTTCACTTATTTCCACCTCTCCAAAACCGGGTACTGGTGCAAGAACGCCACGCAAACATTCCAGCGCCTCATGGATTCGGTGCTACAGGACCTGCCTTTCATTTTCATCTATCTAGACGACATTCTCGTCGCCAGCACCTCCAAGGCAGAACAACTGTCCCACCTTCGGACTCTTTTCGAGTGGCTCAGCCCGCATGGGCTGATCGTCAATCCAGCCAAGTGTCAGTTCGGGCTGACCACCATTGACTTCCTCGGAAATCAAGTCACCAAAGATGGGGCGGTACCCCTCCTGTCAGAGGTGGACGCCATCGTGAACTTCCCGCGACCACTCACAGTCAAGTCCCTACAGGAGTTCCTCGGCATGGTGAACTTTTACCACTGTTTTATCCCCCAAGCTGCTCAACTCATGCAAACCCTGTATGAGGCCCTGAAAGGCAAGGCCACCAAGCACACTGTGGGCTGGTCTGCGGAGAGGGACAAGGCATTTGTGGACACTAAGGCTGCTCTGGCTGATGCAACAATGCTGGCGCACCCATCACCCAAGGCTCCGATCGCCATTACTACAGATGCTTCGGACACTACGTAGTCGGGGCAGTGCACGAGCAGTGGGTGAATGGCGCTTGGCAGCCACTCGCTTTCTTCAGCTGACAGTTATGCCCCAGCGAACGTAAGTATATCACCTTCAATCGGGAGCTCCTCACCCTCCACCTCGCCATTCGACACTTCCGTTCCCTGCTGGAGGCCCGCCAGTTCACTGCATTTGTGTACCACAAACCACTGACGTTTGCCATGGCTAAGGTGGCCGAGCCATGGTCCGTCTGCCAGCAACGACAGCTGTCCTACATCTCGGAGTTCACCATGGACGTACAGCATGTTGCTGGCAAAACCAACCTCATCACTGACTGCCTCTCCCAGGCCATTGCGGGGGCTGTCCACTTGGGTTGACTATGCCCATATGGCAGCTGACCAGGCCATCAACCCGGACGTGCATGCTTTCAGGACGACTGTCACAGGGCTGCAGTTAGAGGACGTGGCTTTTGATGACGCTGGCACCACGCTCCTGTGCAACGTCTTCACGGGTCGGCCCCAGCCCATCATTCCCACTGGCTGGAGGTACCATGTTTTCGATGCTATCCATGGCTTCTCTCACCCTGGCAAAAATCCATCTCAAAGACGAGTGGCAGGTAAGATCATCTGGTATGGGCTCAAAAAAGACGTGAGAGACTGGGCTGAAGCTCCACTGCACTACCGTGTACCACCCGCAGGCCAATGGGTTGTGCGAGCAGTTTCATCGATCTATGAAGGCCGCTCTTCAGGCCAGCCTCAACCATAGCAGCTGGGTCAACAGACTACCGTGGGTCATGCTGGGCCTCAGGACCGCCCCTAAGGAGGACCTCCAGTCCTCATCCGCTGAACTGGTTACGGACAGCCGCTGCGGGTCCCAGGGGACTTCGTCCCCAACACCACAGCTCCCTGGTCTGTAGCCCATCAACGGACCATGCTCCCAGATAACGCCAGAGTTTTTGCCCGGTCCCCACTTCGCCAACACAGCCTCCCACACTCTCACATCCCCGCAAGTTTGCAGTCGGGAGAATATGTTTTTGTCCGCCACAGCGCCCACTGTGGACCTCTGCAGCCTCCTTATGATGGGCCATTCCACATCCTGGAGACCGGAAAGAAGTGCTTTGTCTTGGATGTCGGCAACAAGCCAGAGCCCATTTCAGTAGATTGCCTCAAACCAGCTCACCTGGACATGGACCGAACTGTTGGACTTGCCCAGCCCCCACGCCGGGGGCACCCTCCTACCCTGCCCCCACCCCCAAACAAAGCCCCTTAGGTTCCTCCACCACCCGCCCTACCCCCACGCCGCCGCAGGGTCCTTAAGGCCCCTTCTATAGGCACCCCGGCTACACCGGTTCAGCGAAGCCATTGTGGCAGGGCCATCCGCTCCCCTCCACATTGATTTTTTTTTTTTAATTATGGTGTATTCTGGGGGGACGTATGTAGCGGACTATATGGACACAATTCACCATAATTGCTAGACACGGGCCCTTTAAGAAAGGGTTTCCAGGTTGAGAAGGCAGAGCCAGGACGAGATTTTGGGGCAGCGCCATGTTGCTTGGGCTGTTAGTTTTGTATAAAAAAATAAATAAAGACACGCGTTCGTGTAGTCAATGAGAGAGAAAAAAACGTTTATCATTATTTACTTATTATTATTTCCCTCTTAACATAGATGCCCCCCCCCCCCGTTTTTCTCCCCAATTGTACTTTGCCAATTACCCCGCTCTTCCGAGCCGTCCCGGTTGCTGCTCCACACCCTCTGCCGAGCCGGGGAGGGCTGAAGACTACCACATGCCTCCTTCGATACATGTGGAATCGCCAGCCGCTTCTTTTCACCCGACAGTGAGGAGCTTCGCCAGGGGGACGTAGCGCGTAGAGGATCACGCACGATTGACCAATCCTCTGTGAATAGTACACATGGCCATTGTAGCTCTAGTTAATGGTCAGGATAATTTGCATATGAAACCGATTGTTGTTTTCGGTCGTTATGCCACTGTATTTTTTTATATTGTGTTTTGATAATCTTCTTGGGGTATGTCAGGGGTGGACAAGCTTATCCAGAAAGGGCCAGTGTGTGTCATATGGTAGTCAAATGCGCTTGCGCATATAGTTTGTGATTTACGGGAATACAGAAAAAACGCAGGGCTAGATGACCTCGGGGAGTTCCGTAGGAAGTGTACATGAGTGTAGGTGTGTTTGCCTGACTGTGATTCATTAAAACCGACAAAAGCTAAATAAAGCCTCCATCGCAATTATGTACATGCTGTCAGAAGTAAACAACGAGAAGTGTCATGGCTAAATTCAATCCCCCGACGAATTTTTCCTTCGATAAGCCAGGTGACTGGCCGGATTGGAAGCAGCGTTTTGTGAGATTCAGAATCAGAACGGCCACCAAACTAGATATAGAAGATGGCGCCGTGCGGGTGAGCAGCCTGGTGTACACTATAGGAAGTGAGTCGGAGAACATTTACCGATCGTTTGCATTTACCGATGAGGGACATAGAAATGACTTTGATAGGGTGCTTGGAAAGTTTGATGAGTTCTTTGTGTAGCCCGTGGAATTAGATACCACACAGGACACAATTACTTCCGGGGTTCTTGTAGCTTTAATTTTATTGTTTGAACCTTCGAATGCAGATCGTTTTACTGAGTGCATAAATTCCTGTGTCTTTCGAGCAAACAGCTCATAAATGTTCACAGATGTGGCAAGTTTAACAGAAAAGATTTTAAAAGGAAAATAAATACAACATACAACATACGGTGCAAAATACGGCAGTGGACTATGTATGTTAAACAGGGTTTAACAAAGACATGTGGAACTTCCTGAAGATCGCGCAACTTCTCACTCTGTCAGTTACCTTTAAACAGAATTAAAATGCATATAAAACCTTTACATTTCCCTTACTGCCCAAATACAATGGCATGGTGTGGCTTTATGCACGCCAACATTACCTTGTCATGCCTGCAATGGTGAACAGCGGTCGACGGCTCGCGCCCAAAATCACCGAACATCAACTCCAGTAGCGTCTAAATCAAACCATCTTGTCAAATTACCGACATACAATATTGTTTGGAATAATGTTACAGGTATATTTCACAAGATATTTACCCTTACTTACTGCGGAGTCAGAGCACCGTCACACCGCAATCTTCAGGTGCTCCACACAAGAAAGAAAGAAAGAATACCCAAGATGCACTTGGATAACTTGCAGAAAGAGTACCCAAGATGCACTTGGATGACTTGCACAGAGTTACAATAAAAGTCCGCAACACTGCCACTTACTGGTCAAAACATGCAATGACAACCAAAACTATAAAGATACACTCACAATCTGCTTCACAATTTAAATACATCAAATGACATTTTACATGGCTTGACAGTGTAACAATTACATATATTAACAGTTAAACTATACTAAATTTAAGTGGAAAATCATTTAACATATTTAACAGATTTACCACCCGGCTACATTTGTGCCGAGAAGCAAGCAAGCAACATTTTATTTATATAGGACTTTTGAAAACACAGTTACAAAGTGATTTGCACCCAATACACAAAATACGAATAAATATATGAAAAAAATTGAATGAATAGCATAAAAACATGGCATAGGGAGTAACAGACCAAGCTAAAAACGAAACAAAACAAGCATGGGTGGGGTGGAAATCTATAAAAAGGCTTGTCTGAAAAGATGTTTTTTTAGAAGCTGCTTAAAAGAGCCCAAAGATTCAGTGAGTTCTAGTTAGTCTAGAAGCTGCATTCTGAACCAACTGTAGACGATTTAAAGTAGCTTGAGTAGAGGGAGTTACAGTAATCTAGATGGGAGAAAATCAAAATGTGAATTAATTTTTCGAGAAACTTAAAAGACAAAATAGTTCTGATTTTTGCAATATTTCATAGCTTAAGAAAACAGGATTGGACAAGCATAGCAGGTTGATCGAAAGACATATTCTGGTCAAAGATGACACCAAGATTTTTAGCAGTAGGTTTGATGTTTGAATGAAGTGGACCAATAAACTGATCAACTGCAGTGGCAAAGTTCTCAGGACCAATTAAAAGAACTTCAGTTTTGTTAGGGTTCAGATGGAGGAAATTAAGGGACACCCAGTCTTTGGTGGCAGCTAAGCAATCATAGAGGGAGGACAGTTGATTCAGTTTTATTGGGTTTGACAGAGAAATAGATCTGCGTATCCTCGGCAAAACAGTTGTATGACATGTCTTGAAAGTGACTAAACAAATGACTGAGAGGAAGAGAAGAGGATTGGTCCAAGGACAGACCCCTGAGGGACTCCACACAGTAGAAGAGCTGACAAGAAGGACTGTAATACATGAACGTGTGTTAAGGTTTGTAGAACGAACCCAATAGCGACAACACAAGACAAAGTAAAGCACCAACCTGGCAGGACTCGTAGAGGAGAGCCGGCCGGGCCTGGACAGAAGGGGGAGGCGCTTCAGGCGGAACTTGAGAATAGCTTCTTAAAAATGGGAAAACGTAAACTGCCCCCTTAATCCGAAAAGGAAAAAACGTAAACTGCTCCCTTAAAGTCCGAAAGGGAAAAAACGTAAACTGCTCCTTTAAAGTCCGAAAGGGAAAAAACGTAAACTGCTCCTTTAAAGTCCGAAAGGGAAAAAAACACAAACTGCTCCTTTAAAGTCCGAAAGGGAAAAAAACACAAACTGCTCCTTTAAAGTCCGAAAGGGAAAAAAAACACAAACTGCTCCTTTAAGGTAGAAGTCCAACCGAGTAATAAGATCCACAGTGAGAGAGGAGAAATTAGAATATCAAAAACTTGATCTCAACTAGAAAATCACGATGGGAAAATCCAATGGGGAAAACACAAAGAGAGTTCTTCTCCGAACAAGCTCTCAAGGAGAACTGACACAAGGGAATAATCAAACAAGCAAAAACACGGAGAATACTACAATCTGTACTCCACCGGGAGACACAGAAATGTCACAAAACCCGAGACGAAGAATTTACTCACGGGACTGTTCAGGACGAACTCGCGACGAGTTCTGGAAAGCAAACAAACTTATACTAGAGTGGTTAACGAGTAGGTAGGCTGCAGGTGTTTCAGACGCGCCCTTCCCCCGCTCTCATTGCTGGTTGCCAGGTTGGTCAACAGACCGAGCCCTAACAGTACCCCCCCTCTACGGGAGCCACCAGGCGACCTGCCAGGCTTGTCAGGGTGACGGCGATAGAACTCAGCGAGCAGACCAGGGTCCATGATGAGCTGGCGGGATACCCAGCTTCGTTCCTCCACCCCATAGCCCTCCCAGTCAACCAAATACTGGAACCCCCGTCCCCTGCGTCGGACGTCCATCAGCCGACGGACCTTCCACTGTGGATGCCCATCCACAATCTCAGGGGGAGGCGGAGCTGGGGTCGGAGGCATAAGGGGGCTCTCGGAGACAGGCTTTACTCGGGACACATGAAAAACCGGATGGATCTTCATGGAGGCCGGGAGCTTAAGACGCACAACTGCAGGACTGGGTACTTCCTGGATCTCGAAGGGTCCAACGAACTGGGGATTCAGCTTCTTGGCAGAGGACTGAAGGGGGAGATCCTTGGTGGACAGCCAGACTCTCTGTCCGGGTTGGTAAGCTGGTGCTGTGGATCGGCGACGGTTAGCTCCTCGTCTGGCACGTTCCGTAGCACGGAGCAGCGCAGCCCTGGTGATCTCCCAGACACGACGACAGCGGTCCAGATGAGTCTGCACGGAGGGAACCTCCACTTCGGACTCCTGTGCAGAGAAGACGGGCGGCTGGTAACCCAGGGATGCCTCAAAGGGCGAGAGGCCGGTGGCGGAGCTGACCAGGGAGTTGACCGCATACTCGACCCAGGGGAGAAACTGACTCCAGGAGGTTGGCTTCTTGGCAGCGACGCAACGGAGAGCAGATTCCACACTCTGGTTCATCCTCTCAGTCTGTCCGTTAGTCTGCGGATGATATCCCGACGAAAGGCTGACCGAGGCGCCCAACCCCTTGCAGAAAGCACGCCACACACGGGAAACAAACTGGGGCCCTCTGTCTGACACAATGTCCTTGGGAAGTCCATGCAAACGGAAGATGTGGCTCATCAGGAGGTCAGCGGTTTCTGAAGCAGAAGGAAGCTTAGGCAAAGCCACCAGGTGAACACCCTTGCTGAAGCGATCCACCACCGTCAGGATCACTGTGTTGCTTTGAGATGGAGGAAGTCCAGAGACAAAATCCAACGCCACATGGGACCAGGGCCGACTGGGAATAGGAAGGGGCTGCAGCAGACCAGCCGGTGCCTGGTGAGAGGCCTTGCTGCGGGCACAGATGGTGCAGGCCATGACGAACTCCTTGACGTCCCTCCTCATAGTGGGCCACCAGAACCGTCGAGCTATGAAAGTGAAAGTGCGGTGGACTCCAGGGTGGCAAGCGAGCTGACTGGTGTGGCCCCATTTGAGGACCCGAGACCTCACTGAGTCCGGAACAAACAGTCGGCGAGGCGGCACATTGCTCGGGGCTGGACTGGAGCGCAAGGCGCGCTTGACCACCGTTTCAAGGCCCCACGTCACCACGCCAACGACCTTGGTCTCAGGGAGGACGGGACTTGGCTCCACCGTTACAGGTTCCTTAAGGTGTTGACGAGACAGAGCATCTGCCTTGGTGTTGCGGGAGCCAGGACGATAAGTCAGTGTGAAGTCGAACCGACTGAGGAAACTGGCCCACCGTGCCTGCCGACCATTGAGACGTTTGGTTGCCCGGATGAACGTCAGGTTCTTATGATCAGTCCAGATGGTAAATGGATGCTCTGCCCCCTCCAGCCAATGGCGCCATTCCTCAAGTGCAGCCACTACAGCGAGAAGCTCCCGATTACCAACATCGTAGTTCTCCTCGGCGGGAAGGAACCGGCGGGAGAAGAACGCGCAAGGATGAACCTTCTGGTCGGCCTCTGATCGTTGGGAGAGCACAGCCCCCAATCCGGTGTCCGAAGCGTCCACCTCAACTATGAACTGCCTCTTGGGATCGGGATGGAGTAGGACGGGGGCACTGGTGAACCTCTCCTTGAGCGACAGAAATGCAGAGCGAGCAGCTGGGGACCAGACGAACGGCTGAGAGGGGGAGGTTAGACGGGTGAGGGGTTCTGCTACAGAGCTGTAGTTTCGGACGAACCTCCTGTAAAAGTTCGCGAACCCGAGGAAGCTCTGCAGTTCCTTACGTGACTTAGGATCCGGCCATTCCACCACCGCTTTGATCTTGCGAGGATCCGCTCGAGTCTTGCCTCCCTCCACGATAAAACCTAAGTAGTCCACTGACTCAGAATGGAACAGGCATTTCTCAGCCTTGACGAACAGCCGGTTACGAAGGAGGCGTTCGAGAACCTGCCGCACGTGCTGGACATGCTCCTCGAGGGACCTGGAGAAGATGAGGATGTCATCAAGGTAGAGGACAACGAATTGGTCGAGCATGTCGCGAAGGATGTCATTCATGAGTGCCTGGAACACCGCCGGGGCGTTGGTGAGGCCGAACGGCATTACCAGGTACTCATAATGACCACGGGGAGTCTTAAAGGCTGTCTTCCACTCGTCCCCTTTCCGGATCCGAACGAGATGGTAGGCGTTCCGGAGATCCAGCTTAGTGAAGACAGTCGCCTGGGTCAGGGGTTCGAGGGTGGAGCTCATCAGAGGCAGGGGGTATTTATTCTTGATGGTGATGTCGTTGAGTTGGCGATAATCAATGCAGGGTCGGAGACCACCATCCTTCTTCTTAACGAAAAAGAAACCAGCTGCCACCTGGGAGGATGAGGGTCGGATGAGCCCTGCCGCCAACGATTCTGAAATGTAATCGTCCATAGCAGCCTTCTCGGGAATGGAAAGGCTGTAAAGACGACTGCTAGGGAGAGAGGCCCCAGGACGGAGGTTGATAGCACAATCATATGGCCGATGCGGAGGGAGAGACTGAGCCCGCGTCTTGCTGAAGACCTCCCCGAGATCATGATACTCGGGAGGAACAGAGGAAAGATCGGGAGGAGGGGCAATCGGAACAGTCTGGACTGCTGGACCAGGTGCGGCCTGAAGACACCGGGCGTGACAGGAGGAGCTCCACTCCAAAATGTTACCAGACGACCAAGCAATGTGTGGCTCATGCTGAGCCAACCAGGGACGCCCCAAGATCACAGGAACTAAGGGAGACTGGATGACGAAGAACTGAAGGCTCTCCACATGGTTTCCAGCAATAGTGAGAGACACGGGACAGGACTGTCGGGTAACACTGGCCAGGCGGCGCTCATCCAGAGCAAAGGCCTCTATTGGCCTCTCCAATTCCTCACATGGAATGTTAGCTTGAGCAGCAAACGTAGAGTCCAAGAAACACCCATCAGCTCCCGAATCGATGAGTGCGCCTACAGTGAGCCGCTGGTCTGCCCAAGCCAGGGTAACGCTCACAAGATGGTTAGCCGGAGCAGGATGGCGGGAACAGGAAAGACGGCTCACTAGGATCTCCCGGGGTCCCAGTGAGCCTAATCTTTTGGCCGCGTAGGACACTCGCTGATCCGGTGTCCCTTAAGACCGCAGTAAAGACAGAGACCTGCCTTGAACCGGGCCTCACGTTCAGCGGGAGTCAGTCGTGTACGCCCAAGCTGCATAGGTTCCTCCTCCCTTCACTGTCTGGGAGGAGGAGAGGCTTGCCACAGGGGAAGTGGAGTGCGACGAAGAAGAGCCCCCTTCGGAAGCTCTGGATGGCTGAGAGGTAGAAACGGTTCCCCGTAGACCTCGCTCGCGCCTTCTCTCGCGGAGACGTCCATCGATGCGGATGGCAAGGCTGATAAGGTCGTCGAGAGAGGTAGGATCCTCCCGGGTGGCTAGCTGATCCTTGACGGCATCGCTGAGGCCCCTACGGAAGGTTACCCGAAGTGACTGGTCGTTCCAGCCACTCTCAGCCGCAGCCAGCCTGAACTCGACTGAGTAGTCAGTGACACTGCCACTGCCCTGCTGGATCCTGCTCAATCGGACACCCGGATCCTGACCGTACACTGGATGATGGAATACCTTCCGAAGCTCAGCCACAAAGTCATCGTAGGAAGAGCAGAAACTGGCCCCCATGGACCAGGAAGCAGTGGCCCACTGAGCAGCGCGGCCAGTCAGCAGGTTAGTCACGTAAGCAACTTTTGCAGCATCTGTGGTGAACCCCCTGGAATGGTGGGCGAAGACAAGCTCACACTGCATGATGAACGTGGCACAGGTCTCAAAGTTGCCATCAAAAGGCCTGGGATTGGAGATACTGGGCTCCCGGAAATCCGAAACATAAACGGTAGGATTGTCTAAGGCAACGGCTGCGGGCACTGCTGGAGGAGGGGCGGCCGGAACTGGTGGGACAGCTGGCTGGATGGTGATAGCCGCTGTGAGAGTTTGCAACTGCTTAAGAACCTCCTCTTGTTGGCTCGCGAGCGCCGCTTGCTGGGCCGAAAGAGAATCCACCGAAGCCCGGAGGGGTTGCACCTGAGCCCGGAGGCCCTGCATGGCAACAGCGGCCTCTTGTAGTTGCTGGCCGTGGGAGGCTGTAAGCTGAATCTGCTTATAGAGAGCAGCCTGGACAGGATTGGCGTCTGGGTTGTCTGGGTTCATAGTGAAGGCGAGTTCGTACTGTTAAGGTTTGTAGAACGAACCCAATAGCGACAACACAAGACAAAGTAAAGCACCAACCTGGCAGGACTCGTAGAGGAGAGCCGGCCGGGCCTGGACAGAAGGGGGAGGCGCTTCAGGCGGAACTTGAGAATAGCTTCTTAAAAATGGGAAAACGTAAACTGCCCCCTTAATCCGAAAAGGAAAAAAAGTAAACTGCTCCTTCAAAGTCCGAAAGGGAAAAAACGTAAACTGCTCCTTTAAAGTCCGAAAGGGAAAAAACACAAACTGCTCCTTTAAAGTCCGAAAGGGGAAAAAACACAAACTGCTCCTTTAAGGTAGAAGTCCAACCGAGTAATAAGATCCACAGTGAGAGGGGAGAAATTAGAATATCAAAACTTGATCTCAACTAGAAAATCACGATGGGAAAATCCAATGGGGAAAACACAAAAAGAGTTCCTCTCCGAACAAGCTCTCAAGGAGAACTGACACAAGGGAATAATCAAACAAGCAAAAACACGGAGAATACTACAATCTGTACTCCACCGGGAGACACAGAAATGTCACAAAACTCGAGACGAAGAATTTACTCACGGGACTGTTCAGGACGAACTCGCGACGAGTTCTGGAAAGCAAACAAACTTATACTAGAGTGGTAAACGAGTAGGCAGGCTGCAGGTGTTTCAGACGCGCCCCTCCCCCGCTCTCATTGCTGGTTGCCAGGTTGGTCAACAGACCGAGCCCTAACACCTCACTTTCCTCGAAGTGGAAATCTTCTGGCTTACCGAATGCCGTCTTCTGTTCGACGGTCCTTTCACTCACCGAACGTCTCACTGGTTGTTCGTCGTTTACTTCTGCCTCGCTGGAGCTGCTTGACACGCTAACTCTGTGACTTCCAACTTAAACATCCCATCCTCGTCGCCAAACTGTCGTGTATGAAACACTAATATTGTTCTACAACTGTTTAAGTAGATAACTGGAAAGTGCACACGGCAGACTTATGACAGTAACGTAGTATATTTATTCTTACGCTGTAACAACCTAGCTACCCCGAGTAGAGCGGAGTACCAAGAGAACGCCCTGGTGGCGATTCTGCCTTATATACTCTTCAGGAACAACCAATAGCTGACCTCCACCTCATTCAGCACCAATCACATTTGAATGGGCACATTCAAAACCAACCAACCCACACTGGTTAATATTCTGTGTTGGGAACACCACAGGAGACCAAAACCTTTGGATGGACATCAAAGAAAGTTGAATCGGTTCATCTGGACACATCGTTTATTGAGAGAAATGTTTCATCACTCATCTAAGTGACCTCTTCAGTCTCAACTGACCTCAGGTATCCCCACCCTTATAAACAATACAGTGGCATAACGACCAAAACCAACGACCAATCATATGCAAATGTAGGCGTGACCATTAACTAGCGTTACAATGGCCATGTGTACAATTCACAGAGGATTTGGGAATTTGCAATCACAGCATTGTAAGATGGCGACAGATGTACTCTTAATCCATCGGTTCAGGGATGGTCCTTCGCTCGTCACATCGATGGCCTCTTTGACTCCCTGTTCAAACCAGCGTCCCTCCCTATCTGCACATCCTCATGGTGGTTGTAGATTGTAGACAGGTGCGTTGTTGTAGACTGTGTCTACGCGACGCTCTAAGAGCGCGCGCAGACGTGACTGGTGTTTCAGAGACAGATGATGGAGATGTGCTTCGTGACCTCACGGTGGAGCCAGAGGGTCGAGCATGGTGTTGAACCACAACAGTCCTGGATTCGAGTTCCGGGGTAATCCAGCCTTGGGGGGTTGTCCCGGGTCGTTCTCTGTGTGGAGTTTGCATGTTCTCCCCGTGTCTGCGTGGGTTTCCTCCCACAGTCCAAAGACATGTAGGTCAGGTGAATCGGCTGTACTAAATTGTCCCTAGGTATGAATGTGTGTGTGTGTGTGTGTGTGTGTGTGTGTGTGTGTGTGTGTGTGTGTGTGTGTGTGTGTGTGTGTGTGTGTGTGTGTTTGTGTGTGTGTGATGGCCTGGAGGCCTGTGTAACCAGGTTAAAATTAATGTTTTTATTTTATTTTGTTTGAGTATGAAATATCACCAAATCCTGTCTGTGTGCTGTTATTTGTGTTTACTACATTTTATTTTATGTCATTATTTACTTTTATGTATGTTTTACAACGACCGTCATATACTTGTACTGTCGCTTTAAGAGAGAGGTCTTGTGGGTACACGGAAGAGGGAACGCGGGAGAGGCCATTTTTGTTTTGTGGGAGGAGTCTCAAGCAGCGATCGAGCCGAGCCACGCGTGTTCCTACCGTAGCACAGGTTTGCTGATTGAGGAGAACGTAACCTTGAGTATCCCTGTAAGAAGATACTGCAAGCTGTGGGATAAAATACTTGTTTAGCCTCTCTTACATCGGAGTCCCGTGGACGGTTTCTCCTTCTAACGCACACGAGTGAAGTCCGGGGAGTGGTTGAGCTTCAACCTCACGTCCGTAAGAAACACCGCTCCAGCTGGAGGACTGGACGTTTGTCGAAGGGTTTGAAACCAAAATAAATGGCAAGGTGGGCCAAATAGAGTCCTGTGTGTCCCCCGTCCTCCCTTGATCATGATGATGATGATGATGATGATGAGAGACTGAGGGCCCCCCACAACACCTGGGGCCCCACCCAAAATAGAACACAACGCAGAGCTAATGATGAGAGTGACGGGCGTGCAGCAGGCTGACCAGCATAGAACAGCATAGGACTGCCCCCGTTACATTGGTGCCGTGACCCTCCTGGATCCTGAGAGTGACATCAGTTGCTCGCCGCGGGAGGCTGCTGTCGTCATCAAGCCCCAGACGTCCTCAGGTATTTCTATAGACTGTACACTCATGTTACAGTGGACTGGAGTTGAGCTGTGTGGACACTGGACAGTCATAGCTGTGGTTACCATGGACTGGGCTTGTGAACAGGACATTTGTATATATTGAAGGAAGAAAAACACACGAAAAAAAAAAAGGAAAAAAAAGTTAATGTTGATGTGATTGAAGGACTCATGTGAATAATCTATTGATGTAAACTACTAGATATGTGCATATGTGATTAATCTATTGGTGAATTTGTTGATTGTGTGTGATTGTTTCAATCTCTTAGTGATTTCTAGATTCAATTATTTAAATTAATTGAGCTTTTCTCTTTTTTTATTTTATTTTTTATTTTATCTGAGTGTTAGAGGTAGGAACATGGCAGAGGGTGGTTCGTACGTAGGTGGGGGTAACATTGCTGATCAGGATCTTTCGGATCGCCAGTATGCTATGGAGAGGGGGTACCAGTTAGATGTGGGTGGGGGTTTACGGCTAGGTGTAGGTAGGAGTTTCGGGCAGCTCTTAGAGGGCGGGGAACCAGACACCAGAGCACCAGGACCTAGAGACCCGACCACATTTGGCACTCCTCAGTTCACCTCCACACGCTACGTAGAACGGGCCAGGCCAGGTATCAGCGAAGGGGCTGCGCTAGGTAACAGCAAGCAGCCAGTGGGTGAGTTAGCCACGCTCATTACTCAGTTAGCAGAGAAGATAGGAGAGTCAATCACTGCTAAGCTGCAGGAAACACAAATGCTTAGAAACACACACACAGACAGTGCTAGGTCTGCTGAATAGCGTTCGGAGACAGTGCCTAGTGTTAGAGTAGTAATGCAGACAGACGCTAGGGAGCCTCCTATTTTCAGGGGCGATAGCTCTGATAAGTTTACAGTTCATGAGTGGGAGAGCCTTATGACTTTGTATTTGAGGAAGCGAGCCATTCCAGTTAGTGAGCAGTCACATGAGATTCTAGCTAAGCTTATGGGGAAAGCAGGGGACTTGGTGAGGATAAAGCTGCGCAACACATCTGTCGACCACATAGCGAACCCCCACATTATTTTTGGTGTACTGAAGCAACACTTTAGTGACCTCACATACTCGAGCATGCCCCTGGCGGACTTTTACAGTACGCTGCCCAAGCCAGGTGAGGACGCTATGGAGTATTGGATTAGGCTTAATAAGACAGTGGAGGTGGCTGACGAATGCTTGAAGTGGCAGGGCCGTAGTATTGAAGAGCCAAGCCACGAGGTAAGCATGATGTTTATCAAACACTGTCCAGATCAGTCTCTTGCCAATGTTTTTAAGTTCAAGTCCGCAGGGAAATGGTCTGCTAGTGAGATCCAGGTGAGGCTTGATGAGCACATGCTGGAGAGGAAGTCCCGTGTAGCTGCAGGTGGACAACGTGAAGCAGGCGCGGTAGAGCGTAGGTTCCATTCACAGGTTCATGTCCCTGTAGTCGACATGGCTCCCGACTTGAACACGACCGTGCCGGTGGTGCCATCTCCCGTCCCGGCTCATGCGTCATCTCCTACACCATTTTGTGCAAGGTCTCCTACACCGTCTCCTGCACCTGTCACTGGCGGTGATGACTATATGAGGAGTTTGGTGAGCTTGCTAGACCGTTTGGTCACAATGCAGACTCAGGTTCCAGTTAGCGCTGCAGTCCGGACACCGACGCAGACTCAACCGCCAGCTAGCGCCGCAGGGCAGGTGCCAGACGCACCGCAGCGGTTGTGCAGGGTTTGTAAGTCTCCGGATCACTCCACATTTTCCCACTGCAGCCGGGAGAACCGATGTATAAACTGTTTGTCTCCTGGTCATTGGAAGAGGGACTGTCCTCACCCTGGTCATCAGTCTCGTCCGTTAAACTACTAAACCCACACCTAGAGAGGGATGGTGTGGGTAAAGTAGATGTATCCCTCACTGATGTCTCCGACCTGGCTCACTTGTATGAAGACAAGTGTGCCAAAGCACCTCAGGGTTCGCGTATGGTCATTCAGGCAACACAGAGGATTCAGGCTTTCAGTGACTTGTTCTATGCTCCTGTTCTTGTCAACCAGAGTGTGCAGCTTAATGGCATGTTGGATACTGGCTCTATGTCATGCAGTATCAGTGAAAATGCAGTAGAGAAGCTCCGCTCTGGGGGTGTTTTACCTGAGAAGCAGCAGCCTGAAGAGAACATTGTCTTGATTGGCTGCGGTGGTCTGGAGACTAGGCCTGATGGTTTTTATGACCTCAACATGCAGCTTTATGGCATTTCCTTTGTCATACCCACTCTGGTCGTGCCCGGTCAGCATGATGATCTGATAGTCAGCACAAACGTCATTAAACATGTGGCCCATGTACTCAAGAGTGGTACTGAGTACTGGGACATCGCGTCCAGACAGGAACATCCGTCTAGTCCTGACGTTGAACAGTTCTTGTCCATGTTCACGAATGTAGAGCGCTGGAGGGGTGGTGCAGTTCCTGAGAAGATAGGTACTGTTAAGCTCACCCAGGCCATGACACTCTTACCGAGGCACGAGCACTTAGTCTGGGACAGACTTCCTGCTAAGGTGCCTATGTCAGCTGGAAGCACTGTTGTTGTGGAGCCGACAGACTCCAAGGCCATGCCACGCGGTGTCCTCATAGGTCGACTTGTCACACCGCTCTGGGGTGATAGGTGGGTACCCATGACTGTTGTCAATCCATCTGACAAAGCCATCACGCTGAAAAGGAACTGCAAGTTGGCTGATGTGTTTCCATGCTTGGCGATTGAGGACTTTAATGTTTTCCAGGGACTGCAATCAGTTGCAGGGAGGCATGAGTCCAACGCCACAGATAGTGCCTGTCCCCCTGTCCAGCCGGCTAGGAGTTTGTCAGAGCTCGGACTCAGTGACATTGACCTCAGCTCTTGTCAGGTTAGTGAGGCACGCAAGTCCCAGCTCGCTCAGCTGCCCACCGAGTACCGTGACATCTTCTCCAGGGACTCTCTGGACTGTGGCGAGGTCACAGGATACACACATCGCATCCATCTGGTGGATGAGCGGCCCTTTCGCTTGCCCTACAGGAGGGTTCCCCCAGCCCACTATCAGAAGCTGAGACAGGTTCTCACTGATATGGAGGAGAAAGGGATTATCCGGAAGTCCTCGAGCGCATACGCTTCACCGCTGGTTATGGTGTGGAAGAAGGATGGCGGGCTTCGGATCTGCACTAATTTCAGATGGCTGAATGCTCGGACCTTGAAAGACGCTCATTCCTTGCCACACCAGTCAGACTGTCTTGCCGCGCTGGGTGGTAACTGCCTCTTTAGTACGATGGACCTCACCTCTGGCTTCTTCAACATCCCAATGCATGAAGATGACAAGAAGTACACTGCTTTCACGACTCCCCTTGGGTTGCATGAATACAATCGCATGCCGCAGGGCCTTTGTAATAGCCCTGCAGCCTTCATGAGAATGATGATTGGGATCTTTGGGGATCTGAACTTCACGAAGCTTTTGTGCTATCTTGATGATCTTCTTGTCTTCGCGCCGTCAGAGGTTGAGGCTCTGTCGAGGCTCCGCACTGTGTTTCAGAGGTTGAGGGAGAACAACTTGAAACTAGCTCCGAAAAAGTGTCATCTGCTGCAGAAGCGGGTGCGGTTTTTGGGCCACGTGGTTGATGGCGGAGGTGTGTCTGTCGATCCCTCCAAAGTAGAGGTCATCTCCAACATGACAGTGCAGGATCTCATGGAAGGTGATGGGTGCACGCCTTCTGTTCGTAGGATCAAATCTTTCCTTGGTATGGTATTTTACTACCAGCATTTCCTCCCGAACTGCTCCTCCGTGGCTAAGCCCCTGTTCACCCTTACAGCTGGACAAAAGAGGAGGGGGAGGTCAGCTAAGGATAAGAAGCCCCATGGCAGCTTCCGTAAGCTTACCTCCGCAGACTGGACGGCGGAATGTGGGGAAGCATTTGATCTGTTGAAGACGATGTTACTGGAGTGTGTGGTGCTTGCCCATCCAGACTTTGAGGTGCCTTTCATTTTGTCGGTCGATGCGTCTTTGGACGGACTCGGCGCGGTGCTGTCTCAAGTGCCCCGAGGAGAGTCCAAGGCCAGACCTGTTGGTTTTGCGAGCAAGTCCCTCAGTGCCTCACAGCGGAAGTATCCAGCTCATAGACTGGAGTTCATGGCGCTGAAGTGGAGTGTTTGTGAAAAGTTCAGCCACTGGCTGAAGGGTCAAAGCTTCACTGTTTGGACAGATAATAATCCGCTGACTTATCTCCTAACGAAGCCGAAACTTGACGCGTGTGAGATCCGCTGGGTGTCTAAGTTGGCGTCTTACACCTTCGATCTCAAACACCTGCCAGGGAAGAAAAACGTGGTGGCGGATGCGTTGAGTCGCGACCCTTTTTCCAAGCCCGTCAGTCAGAGGCTACTTAGGGAGCCCTACCCGGCCCTTGTTCAGGAAGCCGACGGGGTTGAGGGGGACTCTGTGCAGGATGTTTTCAGACTCAGTTGCCAGTCCCAAACAGTGAGTAGTGCGCGATCTGGGTTTACTTGTGATGCAGCTGAGATCAGGGCTTTTTGTCAAGCCAAATGTGACTGGCCTGATGCATCAGTATTCACAGCACTCAGTTTGGTCCAGCACGTTCAGCATCTGTCGAGTGGTCAGGATACACTGCCAATGTTATCCACCGAGGAGCTCAGGTTGAGTCAGGAGCAGGACCCCTGCATCTCCAAGGTGTTGCCCTTTGTCGCTGTTCGGAAGCGGCCATCGAGACGTGAGAGGCATGGTGCTGACCAGAAGGTCCTCAGGCTGTTGAAACAGTGGGAGAAGTTGGAAGTCAATGATGGTGTCTTGTACAGGGTGACAAAGGAGCCAGTGTCTAAGCAGAGGAGGTCTCAGTATGTTTTACCTCTGAGTCTGAAAGACAAGGCACTGTCTGGCATCCACGATCACGCTGGTCATCAGGGCCAGGACTGTACTCTCTCTCTTGCAAGGCAGCATTTTTATTGGCCTGACATGGAGAGGGATATCAGAGCATATGTCAGATGCTGTCGGAGATGTGTGTTTGGGAAGACCCCAGAGCCAGCTGCTTGCGCGCCCCTGGAGAGCATTAAAACCTCCGCACCGATGCAGCTTGTGTGTATGGATTTCTGGTCCGCTGAGGACAGTAAGCAGCGGTCGGTCGATGTCCTAGTGGTTACTGACCACTTCACTAAGCTTGCTCACGCGTTCCCCTGCGCCAATCAGACAGCGAAGCAGGTTGCCAAGAAACTCTGGGATCATGTATTCTGTGTTTACGGGTTTCCGGAGAGAATACATTCTGACCAGGGCACAAACTTTGAGAGCAACCTGACTGCAGAGCTTCTCAGGTTGGCGGGTGTAGCGAAGTCCCACACGACGGCCTACCATCCTATGGGTAATGGCGGGACAGAGCGGTTTAATCGCACGATGGGGAATATGCTCCGTTCCCTTCCGCTTCAGCAGAAGCAAGAGTGGCCTCAGCAGATCCATTCTCTCACGCTCGCGTACAATGCCACTGTTCACGAGACCACGGGTTACGCGCCTTTCTTCCTGATGTATGGGCATGTCCCAAGACTGCCGGTGGATGTTATGTTCAGGCAGGTTTTGCATGACCCTCACGTTGTTGACTATGACTCTTATGCTCAGTCTCTGCTTTCCTGTCTAAGGAGTGCAATGGAGATCGCTCAGAAGCACTCCATGGCTGAGCAGCAGCATCAGGCGCGACAGTACAACAGACACGCCAAGGGCACTGTCCTGTCTGTCGGGGATCGTGTTTTGGTTGCGAACCAGAGTGAGCGAGGGAAGAGAAAGTTGGCTGACAAAAGGGAGAACGGAGTGTACACGGTTGTCGGTGTCAACCCCAATATCCACGTCTACAAGATTCAGGATGCAGAGGGGCACACCAGGGTGGTGCACAGGAACCGTTTGTTGGAGGTCAACTTCTTGCCCCTTCCTGAGTTAGATCAGGGTGAGGAGTCCAGTACAACCAGTCAATTGCTTGACTGCGCAGAGTCCGATGAGGAGGACAGTGCAGATGGCCTGACGGTCTCAGGGGATGCAGTGGGGCTAGCAGTCTCATCACTTGGAGACTCGCCTAGATCTGAGTGGGCAGAAGCGGAAGAGTTCATTCCGTCTAGTCTGATAGTCAGTCCTGTGGGGGCCACTGCTCAGTCTCCACCCAACACACACGCACCACACAACACACATGCACCACACATAGAGGCATCACACTCACTCGATGTAGGTGTTATATCTCACACTGATTCGCACACAGGGGCACCACCCTCACTCGATACAGATGTTGCAGCTCGCGCTGTCTCACGCACACAAGTAGAGAGCGATGGTCGGGTTAGGACACGCACAGGGAGGGTGGTGAGGTCAGTGAACAGGTTAATAGAATCTATGGCTCAGATGCCATTTCTACGGAGTGTGAGGGTTTGAACTTTGATGGAGGTTGGAGTCATTCAAACTAGTTTAATGTGAGTTATTAGGTGTCTATCAGACAGGGTTGTTTTGGGCCAAGTGCATGGTGTGGCGTATCAGGCGTCACATTGATCTAAGGGAATACTGAGACTTGATCAACCTCATTATTTTCTGAACCTCGTAACCGAGGTAGCTCCTAAGTTGACTGGAGGACTAGGTCCTTCTTTTCACTTGTGCCAGTAGTCAGTGATGGCCTTTTCCTTTCCTCTTTCTCTTTTTATCCTGCTGTCAGGATGTTGGTGAATTTCAGGGGGGGTGAATGTAACCAGGTTAAAATTAATGTTTTTATTTTATTTTGTTTGAGTATGAAATATCACCAAATCCTGTCTGTGTGCTGTTATTTGTGTTTACTACATTTTATTTTATGTCATTATTTACTTTTATGTATGTTTTACAACGACCGTCATATACTTGTACTGTCGCTTTAAGAGAGAGGTCTTGTGGGTACACGGAAGAGGGAACGCGGGAGAGGCCATTTTTGTTTTGTGGGAGGAGTCTCAAGCAGCGATCGAGCCGAGCCACGCGTGTTCCTACCGTAGCACAGGTTTGCTGATTGAGGAGAACGTAACCTTGAGTATCCCTGTAAGAAGATACTGCAAGCTGTGGGATAAAATACTTGTTTATCCTTTCTTACATCGGAGTCCCGTGGACAGTTTCTCCTTCTAACGCACACGAGTGAAGTCCGGGGAGTGGTTGAGCTTCAACCCCACGTCCGTAAGAAACACCGCTCCCGCTGGAGGACTGGACGTTTGTCGAAGGGTTTGAAACCAAAATAAATGGCAAGGTGGGCCAAATAGAGTCCTGTGTGTCCCCCCTCCTTCCTTGATCATGATGATGATGATGATGACGAGAGACTGAGGGCCCCCCACAACACCTGGGGCCCCACCCAAAATAGAACACAACGCAGAGCTTTTGATGAGAGTGACGGGCATGCAGCAGGCTGACCAGCATAGAACAACATAGGACTGCCCCCGTTACACCTGTCCAGTGTGTCTCCCCACCTGCCACCCGATGACTACTGGGATAGGCTCCAGCATCCCCGTGACCCTGAGAGCAGGATAGGTGGTTCAGTTATTGGATGGATGAATGGATACCATAAAAGCATACAGTGCATCCGGAAACTATCCACACCACTTCACTTTCCCCACATTTTGTTATGTTACAGCCTTATTCCAAAATGGATTACATTCCTTTTTTTTCTCATCAATCTACACACAATACCCCATAATGATGAAGTGAAAAAGGTTTTGTAGAAATTTTGCAAATTTATTATAAATGAAAAACTGAAATATTGCATGTACATAAGTATTCACACCCTTTGCTATGACACTCAAAATTTAGCTCAGGTTCATTCTGTTTCCACTGATCATCCTTGAGATGTTTCTACATGTTGATTGGAGTCCACCCAAAGTAAATTCAATTGATCGGACATGATTTGGAAAGGTACACACCTGTCTATATAAGGTCCCACTGTTGACAGCATGTCAGAGCAGAAACCAATCCATGAAGTCAAAGGAATTGTCTGTGGACCTCCGAGACAGGATTGTATCGAGGCACAGATCTGGGGAAGGGTACAAAAAAATGTCTACAGCTTTGAAGGTCCCGAAGAGCACAGTGGTCTCCATCATTCGTGAACGGAAGAAGTTTGGATCCACCAGGACTCTTCCTAGAGCTGGCTGCCCAGCCAAACTGAGCAATTGGGGGAGAAGGGCCTTGGTCAGGGAGGTGACCAAGAACCCGATGGTCACTCTGACAGAGCTCCAGCGTTCCTCTGTGGAGATGGGAGAACCTTCCAGAAGGACAACCATCTCTGCAGCACTCCACCAATCAGGCCTTTATGGTAGAGTGTCCAGACGGAAGCCTCTGCTCAGTAAAAGGCACATGACAGCCCGCTTGGAGTTTGCCAGAAAGCACCTAAAGGACTCTCAGACCATGAGAAACAAGATTCTCTGGTCTGATGAAACCAAGATTGAACTCTTTGGCCTGAATGCCAAACGTCACGTCTGGAGGAAACCAGGCACCTCTCATCACCTTGCTAATACCATCCCTACAGTGAAGCATGGTGGTGGCAGCATCATGCTGTGGGGATGTTTTTCAGCGGCAGGAACTGGGAGACTAGTCAGGATCAAGGGAAAGATGAATGGAGCAAAGGACAGAGAGATCCTTGATGAAAACCTGCTCCAGATCACTCAGGACCTCAGACTTGGGCGAAGGTTTACCTTTCAACACGACAACGACCCTAAGCACACAGCCAAGACAACGAAGGAGTGGCTTCGGGACAAGTCTGTGAATGTCCTTGAGTGGCCCAGCCAGAGCCCAGACTTGAACCCCATTGAACATCTCTGGAAAGACCTGAAAATAGCTGTGCAGCGACGCTCCCCATCTAACCTTACAGAGCTCGAGAGTATCTGCAGAGAAGAATGGGATGGGAGAAATACCCCAAATAGGTGTGCCAAGCTTATAGCTTCATACCCAAGAAGACTTGAGGCTGTAATCGCTGCCAAGGGTGCCTCAACCAAGTACTGAGTAAAGGGTGTGAATACTTATGTACATGCAATATTTCAATTTTTTATTTTTAATACATTTCTAAAAACCTTTTTTGCTTTGTCATTATGGGGTATTGTATGTAGATTGATAAGAAAAAGAGGAATTTAATCCATTTTGGAATAAGGCTGTAACAAAACAAAATGTGGGGAAAGTGAAGGGGTGTGAATACTTTCCGGATGCACTGTATATTGGTTACCAGTTATATCCAGATCAACACAGATGCATGAAAGAGTGTAGTGGATAAAATAGGAGTAGCATTTATTGTTCCAGCTCCATATTAAAGTAGGGAAAAGTGAGGAATTAGAGAGGGATTTTCAATCTATACTGGCGAAATGATTGCAATATTGTTAGCATTGAAGTGGATAGAGGTAACAAGACCATTGATAGCAATCATTTGCTCAGACTCAAGCTCATCACTAGCCAGTTAACAGCATTGTCGTTCAGATAGCAGACTGGATGTTTTAATAGAAGTGCAACAAACTATATTGTAACGTAGACACATTGGTCCTTGACTAAAGGGTCAGACCGGTCAGCCAGTGGCCAACGTGTCTACTTATCCATGCACGTTACAATATATAGAATTCAACTGATGGGTCTGACAGTAACATTTCTATGGGTTCCAGCAACTATTGGTGTCAAAGGAAATAGAATGGCAGATAAGGTTGCAAAAGAGGCAACAAAAAATGGGTCGGTAGGTAGGTCTTTATTTCAAACATAGAAAGCAAATATTATTTCAAACACAGCAAACAAATGTTACATGTTTGAAAAGCGAAAAGCAGCAGGAGGAAGTTTCTACTCACAATATCCTGCCCCCTCTCTGATGCTCAATTCATACAATCTCATTAATAAACTTGTTTTTTTTCCCCTACACACCCGAATATGCCTTACTGGTATACCTTGTCAATGAGTCGACAACAAAAAAACCCCAATAAAAATAGTAACACTGGAAATTAAAAATGGTATACAAATAAGAAAAATAGTGGAAAAAATGAAATTAATTTGTGTGTGTTTGTGTGTGCATGTGCATGGGTGTGCATGGGTGTGTGTGTAAGCAAAGGAATTAAAGCAATAAAAATACCAAAAACAAGTGAAAAAGAAGCTCAAATAATAAAAGCAATAATAATGGTGTCCCATTAGGAAAAAGAACGGCGACAGCAATAAAATACTGGGGAGGGGGTCCCCCAACAATAAAAACAATAACAAGGAAGAACAATAGTAGCGTCCACCAAGGTATCATTGTCATGAGAGAAGCAAGGCCTCCTCCTCATCCTTACACTTCTTTAAAACATTTTTTGGTACCTTTTTTTAAATGATTTAAACGTTTGCTTTCCTTAAGTTCCTGATCTAAACCATTCCACAGGCTACCTCCACTGTAAGGAAATACACATATTTTTGACCGAAAACGCCGGAAAAAATGGCTTGCGAACCGTCGTCTGCGTTCGGGAGGAGCGGAGTCGGATAACGCGTGTGTGCAGCGACCACTTCGTCAAAAAAAACCCACTCTTCATAACATAAGGATCATCTCCAACATATCTGACTTTCTGCTAATACCTTTCTCTGATAATATCGTCTAAACTAGCACAGTTCGGGCTAAACTAGCTCCATCTCGTCAATTCTGCTTTTCACTTCCTGCCCTCCATCTGAACCTCGCGCGTCATCAGAATCACGTGACTGCAAATGAGCTTAATTTTTCAGCCAGTTTAGCTCCACCCCTCTGATACCATATTGTAGTGAATTCAGGGGGCAGCCCGGGAACCGCCACAGCCGGGACGCGAACCCGTATCTCTTGCACCGCAAGCGACAACGTTAACCAGTCGACTAAAGGGTCCGACCCGTTAATCAATGACCAACGTGCCTAATTATCCATGCACGTTACAATATTTTTAAGTAGCATTTCATGGTCAGTTGCACCAAAGGCTTTTTTCAAATCTATAAATACATCCACTGCATACTTCTTGTTGTCAATACAGCGAGTTATACCGTCCATCAGCTCCATGAATGCCATAGATGTTGATCTGTTTGATTGGAACCCATACTGACTGTCTGACAACAGTTTGTGTTTCTCAATAAATTTATCCAGCCTTTCAGCTTAGAGTTTTTCCAAAATCTTAGAAAACTGAAAGTAATGCTACAGGCCTGTAATTGCTAAACTGATGTCTACCACCCTCTTTATAAAGTGGGATGACTTCGGCAACTTTCATTTTGCATGGAAATGTACCCGTTTTGAGAGAGAGGTTGCAGATGTAAGTTAGTGTGTTTACAATACCATCAACAGCTTTCTTAATTAGAGCCATATCAATTCCATTCCAGTCAGTTGTTGGTTCTTACTCTTGATAACAGTATCAATGATTTCCTTTCCTTCGACAGCTTTCAGAAAGTTTGAGTTTTGAATTCTGTCTCCGTGGTCCTCAATGGCCCCCACATCATTAGGATGTGAGTCATCAATTTCTGCTGCTAGCTTTGGTCCCACATTTACAAAGAAGTTGTTAAACCCAGTTACAACATCATTCATATTGTTTATGGTTTGATCATTGTCCATGAAATACTGAGGGTAATTTGTGCTTGTTGATCCATTCTTAATAATGCTATGTAATACTTTCCATGTCCCTTTGATGTTATGTTTGTTATCATCTAATTTCTTGTTATAATGTTCCTTCTTGCCCAATCTCAGCATATTTTTAACTTATTTCTATATCTTTTGTATCTTTTTTTCTGCCTCCACTGTTTTACATTTCAAGAACTGTCTATAAAGAGTGTTTTTTTTACAGGCATTTTGCAGTCCTTTTGTAATCCACGGTTTGTTCTCATAGTTTTGCTTCCTGTTGTATTGTTTTATGGGCAGTTTTTGTCATATAGTGTTAAAAATATACTGAGAAATGTGTCATAGGCTCTGTCAATGTCCTTTTCCTTATGTGCTATGCTCCAGTCTTGCATTAATAAATCATATTTAAATGCATCTAAGGCTTCCTCTGTTCTAACTCTTCTAAGTTTGATCATATTGTCTCCTTTAGCCTTCATATAATCATATCCATAGATCACAAAAACTGGTAGATGGTCACTTATGTCATTTGTCAGCAACCCACTCACGATATTATTGTCCATATTATTTGAGAATATGTTGTCTCTTAGAGTAGCACAGTGTGAAGTTATTCTACTGGGTTTAGTGATTGTTGGATAGACACTCATGCTGTACATTAGTTCAATAAAATCATCAGTCAATTTGTGCTTGCTGGGATTCAGAAAATCTATATTAAGGTTCCCACAAATAAACATTACCTTCTGATCTGACTGAGAAAATATTTCTTCCATTTTTTCCCTTAAAATTTTCAAATAAACACATTTTAGCAGTTAGATTCAGCAAGACAGAAATCAAGAGCATTATTAAGCAGAGATTGAAGGAAAGGTGGCAAAAGCAATGGGAGGAAGAGAGGAAAAAGGATGATAGTTTTTATTGAGTTCAAAGGAAAGTGAGAGAAATGAGGAGTGCAGGTAGGAACAGGAGAGAGGAGACAATAATATCTAGTCTTAGATTTGGACTCACTGAACTAAATGCTACACTATTCAAAATAGGCAAACATAATACATGCAGATGCAACAACTGTGGGCAAGAAGAAACAATAGCACCATGTTATGCTTAACTGTCAGAGATCCATCCATCCATTGTCTTAACCGCTTATCCTGCTCTCAGGGTCGCGGGGATGCTGGAGCCTATTCCAGCAGTCATTGGGCGGCAGGCGAGGAGACACCCTGGACAGGCCGGCAGGCAATTGTCAGAGATATGAGGCAAAAAGAAGGAATCTGATTCGAAACCCCAGAAAGGAAGATGCAAACTTAGACATTCTATAAAAGAACTCAGGAAATGAATAATGTCTATTTTTATTTCAGTATCTTAGAATAACTAGTTTGATTGAGACGATATGAGTTTGTGTTTTTTTTTCTCAGGATCTGCACATTTATTCTAAAGACAGTAGCATGGGGCACAGGAGCTTGTTTTTTTAGACATTCTGATCCACACTCCATTCCAGTTGGTGGCGGTAATGTACCAAATTGTTGTTTGCCAACCGCCAATAAATCTAAAAAAGAAGTGGGTATCTTTGTCTGCCTGGGAAGTTCTGATGATTCGACATGTATTTGAGTAGGCTGACATGACGAGAAAACAATTAGTTGCGAGTAGTAATTTTTTTTACGAGAGGACTCGATAACAAACCGGATTTGAAATTTATATTTCCCCAGGCACTATTTGTGTAATTTCATTGGCTGTAATCTATTTCCAACAACCTCGATTGAAGCTAAATTGGGTTCATTGATAAGCCAATGAACGGGTGGCTTCAAATAGCAACAGATGACGTTTGCGCTCACATTGTGATTCGTGAAAACGGACGTGCGGGATTGTAGTAACGTCAAACGTTGCACCCCCCCTCCCCCGCCCCCCCATTCTGCCATGCGTATAGGGGTTGTTGTTGTTGAGTTGGTTGTTATGGCTGGACGAGGCCTCGGACTAAATTGAGAAAGGACTCCCCCCTCTGCCACGGGACACCGGCCATGGAGGGCATGGATATGGACGTAGACGCGGAGCTCATGCAGAAATTCAGCTGCATGGGCACCACGGACAAGGACGTCCTCATCTCAGAGTTTCAGAGACTCCTCGGGTTTCAACTCAACCCAGCTGGCTGCGCCTTCTTCCTCGACATGACCAACTGGTGAGTCCGGGGATATGCGGGCCTGCCTGGGCCGGCGACGTGAAGTTAACCCTTATCGTTTTGAGTTAGGATGATAGATGCGTTTAGTTCTGAGCTGGGGGCGTTGTGTGTGTGTGTGTTTTTTTTCTTGACAAAATCAAACGCATGTACGAAGAATGGCAGATTAACACCAACGTGGCGCTGGTTAAAACTGAAAGTGCTAGCTTAAGTGTGTCTTGGCTATGCGAGCTAAAAGCGGTGGACAGGCAGCAGACTTGGCTCGTCCGGTGAAATAAACTGAGTCCCCCCGGTTGGAGATTATCTGCCATGTTACATAACGGCGAGCATGAGTGATCCAGGTGTTAAGCTTGTTAGCCTGTGCTCGTCGAAGGTATCCACAACTCAAGGCAACGCTCACCAGTCGCTATGACGTCATCAGTCGTGATCGGCGTGGTGGAGGGAGACAACTCTCCGTCACGACTTTTGCGCGCGCGCGCGCGTGTCCAGATCATGCATTTGTTAAGGTTGTTTGACAAATGATAGCCGTTGACCTTTATCACCACCACGTTTCAATATCAGCATAGTAGTGTCTTGGGTCGCTTTTAGAGTGGCCAACGAGTTTTGCACAGGATTTCCAAATATTTAAGTGTCAGTCGACTCACGGTACCACACTTGCCTTTCTCCCCATCCCTCTTATGTTGGAACAGGAACCTGCAGGCTGCAATAGGCGCATATTATGACTTTGAGAGTCCCAATGTCAACACGCCATCCATGTCCTTCGTGAAGGATGTGACGATCGGGGAAGGAGAGTCTGTCCCTCCAGATACACAGTTCACAAAGACCTGGAGAATACAAAACACAGGTATATTACATGTCAGTTCACTCATTTATTTACAGCACATCTCTGAAAGATTGTGTGTATGCATGTGTGAGCGGTTGTCTCTCAGTAACACGTTGTAATGTTTAAGCACTGTTAACTTAGCTTCTGTGTCTTTATGTTTTTAGGTGCCGAATCATGGCCACCCGGTGTTTGTCTCAAATACATCGGGGGAGACCAGTTTGGGCACGTGAACATGGTCATGGTAAAGTCTTTAGACCCCCAGGAAATATCAGATGTGAGTGTGCAGATGCGTAGCCCCACTGCTCCAGGCATGTACCAGGGCCAGTGGAGGATGTGTACAGCCACTGGACTCTTCTACGGAGGTAGGAAAACAGGAAAGATCACCCTGATCATCTTGAGGAATTGGATACAAAAACGAATATTCAATGTCTGGAAAAATTAAGATAATCAGGTTGATGTTTTGCAGCTTGATTTGACTCCAGGTGATATCTGCATTGGAGGCAGGATAGTCTAGTGTTAAAGGACGTGGTCCCTCCAGTCAATGGACTCTGGTTCAATTCTCAATATGCCTGTGCTGACATATCCTTGAGCAAGTCACCTAATCCAATGCTATTCAGTCATGTGCTGTGGATTAGGGCTGTACAATGTTGGGGGAAAAAAATCATTGTGATATTTTTTTTCTGCAATATATATTGTGATATGAAAAAAATGCAGGCATTTTCACCAGATGACTCGGAATAGCTCTATTTGGAAAGAATTAATCGTTCTAGAATGATAGGGGTTATATTGTAGGGGAGTGCATCTCCATAGAAAATAAAAGTAATAATAAAAAAAAGCTGAATTGTAGAGATGTTGGTTTTTGTTGAAGAGGAATGTGTAAATATGTGGCCATCCTACCGTGAGTCCTGAAAACTTCTGTGTGCGCCCAGAGCACAGCAGGCAGACAATGCAACAACAGCACCACTATGCTCTAAAACCAATTATTTCCAATGGCTTGTGCCGTGCCACAATGGCTTTTCGCTGTGTCAAGCAAAGCATGGGTGCAGAGAAGAGAAGTAATAAAACCATCTGGCCTTAAAGATATTTTGAAAATCCATACAACTGACAAATTATTTTTGGTTCATCCGCTGGGTGTTCCTCCAGTTCTCCTGTGTTGAGATCAGCAGAGAATTGTTTGCTGGCTTGCTAAATACAGTCTATTTGTCGTTTACTTTCAAGACTCATACTCAATTACATAATGTTTTGCTTTTGAAACTGTCGATGCCCAATCTGACTCAGCTGTAGATTTGAGTTGCACATGTGCATGGTTGACTCAGATCGAGCAGCGACAGAGCACCATTAGTTGAGCAAGCTAGAGAGTGAATGGAGAGAGGGAATGGTGATAGCGAGAACAAATATTTTCCAAAGGTTTTGAATCACTGCAACCAGGAGAGATTCTTCATCATACAGTCATAACTGAGCACAATTTTAGGCTGATAGTTTGCGAGATTAGCTGCAGACAGATCCACACACACATTCAACTAAACGCATAATTCACTCCAGGCTATCGCCTGGCGGAGATAAATATATTGTGATTATTTCAACTACATGCTTTGTTGTAGTTGACACAACGGTTTCTCTTGTATTTTTTCTGACTTATTGCAAATTCAGCTGTTGGAAAAAATGGTAGATAATTTACAATAATATAGGTGCTATATACACTCACTGGCCACTTTATTAGGTACACCTTGCTAGTACCGGGTTGGACCCCCTTTTGCCTTCAGAACTGCCTTAATCCTTCGTGGCATAGATTCAACAAGGTACTGGAAACATTCCTCAGAGAGTTTGGTCCACACTGACATGATAGCATCACGCAGCCCAACTTACCTTAACATGAGTCTTAAGTGTGAAACCTTTTTTTTTAACAAAAAGGTTGAGGTTTAAAGATTATATAAATCTTACAAATGTTGACAGTTAACTGTCCAATATTGGTTGGGGCATTTATGTTTAATGGAAATTTGATTTGACAAAAGTGCATTGAACCCTAAATGAAGCAAAATTCTTATCTCCTGCCATACCAAGTATTTAAGGGCAGATACAAGAGTATTAAAATGCACCTCTTCAGCTGTGCTTTTACTTAATGGCAGTTTGGTTGCTATTTACGTTTATTATTTATTATTATTGCAGTTATTTAATTATGATATATTTTAGCTGTTATCAGTAATCATTCTTTTGCTCTAGGGTCAACCTCAACCCTTATCCCAACTCTCTAACCCTGGTCCAGGTCCGTTCTCCAGCCCAAATACTGGCCATCAGCACATCCACATACTACTATCTATCTATCTATCTTATCCAACTATCTAAAGGCCAAGCTCTTATATGTATATATGTATACATATATAGCTAAAGGCCAAGCTCTTATATGTATATATGTATACATATAAGAGCTTGGCCTTTAGATAGTTGGATAAGATAGATAGATAGATAGATAGATAGATAGATAGATAGATAGATAGATAGATAGATAGATAGTTGACTTTTATAAATCCCTGGGAAATTAAAAAGTCGTAGCAGCCAGATAAATTGAAATACAAATGACAACAGATAAGACAAATTAATAATTAAAAAAATGTAAATGTAAGTTTCTAGTGTTCTCATAAAAACAAGTTAGTTCACGAGCAGTTCAATGTCAGCAGGCCTGGCAAAGGCAGATGAATTGTAAAATTTGATAGCACCCGGCAGGAATGACCGCCTGTATTACTCCTTAAGACACCAGGGTTGAATGAGTCTGTTGCTAAAGGTGCTCTTTAGCTTGGCTAACATGTTGTGTAGGGCATGGGAGGCCTTGCCCAGGATCACCAGTAGTTTAGCCAGCATTCTGTCCTCTACCACCTCCTCCAGTGTGGCCAGCTTGGATTCAATAATAGACCCAGTCTTCTTTATGAGTTTATTCAGTCTGTTGGCATCCTTTGCTTTGATGCCTTCACCCCAGCACAACACAGCATAGAAGAGAAGATAGCGCTTGCAACAAAAGACTGATAGAAGATGGATCCGCAGTGGCGTAGCGGTCTAAGCATCGGCTTTGTGTCGATGCAGTTGCCCACTGGGAACCGGGATTCGCGCCCTGGTCTCGTCAGATCCGACTATGGCCGGATTTGATGAAGCGGCAATAATTGGCAATGCTGTCTTCGGGAGGGGGGCGGAGTCGGCTTGTGTTCGTCACATGAATGCATCTATGGGTTTGTCGGAAAAAGCAGTGATTTGGCCTGGATTTACCTTGTCACGAAAGTGGCGAGGCATCTCCTTCGAGACTGCCGGCTGGAGAGATGCAGTTGGTGAACACATACAGTACGAGGGTGGGTGTTTGAATTAGAATAGATTGGCCGCTAAATTGGGAGAAAAAGGGAAAATCAGAAATAGATTTTATGAAAAGACTGATAGAAGAGAAGATAGCGCTCGCGACAAAAGACTGATAGAACTTGTGAAGCATCTTATTACATATATTGAAGGCCCCGAGCCTTCTCAAATAAAGTTGGCTCATGCCTTTCTTGTAAATGACCTCTGTGTTGGTGGATGATTCCAGCTTGTCCTTTAGTTGAATGCCCAGGTACTTGTAGGACTTGACAATCCCCATGTCATTCCCGCTGATGTAGACTGAAGAAGGCGGGGTCTCCTTCCTGAAATCCACCATGTTCCCCTTGTCTTGGCCACGTTCCACTGCAGGTGGTTTTCCCCGCACCACTTCACAAAGTGGTCCACTTTGTACTCCTCCTCCAGGCCACCCTCCACACAACTCATGATGACAGTGTCATCCGAGAACTTTTGCAGATGACTGTTCAGAGGAAATCCAACGTATAGCTGGTAAACAGGAAGGGAGATAGCACAGTCCTCTGGGGGGCCCTGATGTTACTCACCAGATACACAAACACACAGCTCTGTAGCCTAACAAACAGTGGTCTGACCCTCAGGTAGTCCTCGATCCATGAGACCATAAGGGCATCCACCTGCATGTCCTCCAGTTTATCCTTCAACAGCATAGGCTGGATAGTATTGAAGGCACTGGAAAAATCAAAGAACATGATCCGCAACATACTGTTGGGTCTGTCCAGGAAGAAGTAGGCTGTCTGCAGCAGGTATATTATTGCATCATCCACACCCACATGTGGCTGATATGCAAACTGCTGGGGGTCTAATGATGAGCACACCAGTGGTCTGAGGTATGCTAAAACCAATTTCTCCATGACCTTCATTATGTGAGAGGTTAGTGCTATTGGCCTGTAGTTGTTCAGAATTGTGGGACACCCTTTCTTAGGAACTGGCACCAGGCATGATGTTTTCCATAGCACAGGAACTCTATTTAGGTGCAGACTCATGTTGAAAAGGTGCCAGAGTACTCCACATAGTTGGTCAGCACACACCTTCAGCACCCAGGGGCTAATCCCATCCAGTCTAACAGCCTTACCCTGGTGAAGTCTCTCTAGCTCTTTCTTCACCTGGTTGGCTGTGATGTAAAGTCTAGCTTGGGGAGTGGGGGACATGGAAGGGTCTGCAGTGGGTGTCAGTGGGAGGGAAGGGGTGTGTGAACAAGACCTAGGGCCTCCACTGATGGTGTCAACAGGGAAAGAATGAATGTCAGAAAGAGACAGACCTGGGAGCTGAGTGAGGGCAGTAGTGTGGGGGCTGCTGGAGGTGAGGGGGCATGAGTCAAACCTGCTGAAAAACTGGTTCAGCTCGTTTTCCTGCCCTAAATTCCCCTCAGCAGTACCCCCGCCCCTCTTCTGGAAGCTGGTGATCTCTCTCATCCCACTCCAGACATCCCTAGCCCTATTCCTCTGCAGGTTTTCCTCCATTTTCCTTCTGTAGGAGTTCTTGCTCTCCTTTAGTCTCTGTTTTAGTTCCTTTTGTCCACATTTGGGCGCCACCCTTTTCTAAAGGCTCTCTTCTGTTCATTAAGTAGGGCCTTCAGGTTGCTGGTAACCCAGGATTTGTTGTTTGGGTAGCAGCGAACTTCTTTTGTGGGGATGCCGTCAATGTCCTCACCATGCGGTTCATACAGGGCATTCCAGTCGGGTGCTTCGAGGGCACTACGTAGTGTCTCCATGGCCTCGTAAGACCATTTCCACACTGTCACCAGTTGCTGCTTAACAACTGGCTTGTATGATGGTGTGAGCAGAACTAAGTTATGGTCTGATCTGCCAGGAGGGGGCAGGGCAGTGGCGCTGTAGGCATCTTTAATGTTTGCATACAGCAGATTCAAAGTCTTACCCTCACCAGAGTTCTTGTTCACCCTCTACACATATGCACACACTTTTCCGTCCTGTGTTTAAGTAAATGCCCCCCCTTTTTTTATATCTTGCTCCTTTGCCAAGCTGATGGAGTTTGATGTTTGATATGTTGTATAGAAATAAAATTTGTTTGATTGATTGATTGATAGCATGGTTGACATACGCCATCTTCCCTTGTTGTGGAAGTCATCTACCCTGTTTATCATTCATACTATTGATTGTTTTCCTTCCCAGATGTGATCTGGGTGATCCTGAGTGTGGAAGTAGGGGGTCTTCTTGGTGTGACTCAGCAGCTGTCCTCCTTTGAGACTGAGTTCAACACACAGCCCCACCGCAACGTCCAGGGAGACTTCAACCCCTTCGCCTCGCCTCAGAAGAACAAGCATGAGGGCAGCGACAACAGTCTCAAAGACCCCGGTGGAGCCTGGGAGGGCATGCAGGAGCCCATCCAGGATCAAAATGGACTGTCACATAATGCTGTAAATAGGGCATCAAATGGTCTTCAGACAAATCTTACAGTCATGACTTATGGTCAGGTATGTATACCCAAATTATCATTTTTTTGCTCCTCCCTCAATCCAGAATCAGTTTGACTGGAATTTGAAAACAAAAACTCAAGTGTTTTATATGCTTTAAACTAGTTCATACAACTTGTCTGATCATATCGGGCAGCAAAGACATTCATACCATTTCCGAATGGGTTAAGTCAAAAGTTGGGCTTGAAACTGTCCGTTCCGTCATAGAGAGGGGTAGGATTATAAACAGGAAAACTTCTTCGAAACTAGTCATGTTAGGCGGTGAGCAGTCAGTGTGGCGGTGGAAATAATTGTGTGAAGAATGAATAGTTAGAATTTGCCGCCCGCTTGAAGCCCTGTCCATTTTCACACCTAAGCACACCTGGCCAATTGCTGGAAAAAGTGGGCATAGACTTGGAATGTTGGTTTTCGACAGTTAGAAAAAAATCTGTGTTATTGATTTTTGTAATGCACCAAATAAGACCAGTAAAGACTATACAAATTGGTGAAAAATAGTTTTAAAAAAGACACCAGGTAGAGCAGGGCTGTTGTCACTCCATGGTACTGTGTTGTGGGCATGGGCATGATGTTGAGGGATATGTTTGGGGGTATAGATACTATACTTAGGGCAGGGTTCCTGCAGTCATGAAGAACCTAGAAAAGTTACAGAATTTGAAAATATTTTTGCCAGGCCTCGAAATGTTATGGAAAATGCAAAAAAAATTTGACATTTTTGGAAAGGTCATGGAACATTATAGGTTGATATGTAGTAGGTTATATAATTTATTAGTGAAATGGGCTTGCAAAAATATTAGCTGTCAGGTTAAAATGATATAGTGGTTGCTATAAGATGTGTGTATCATGTGGTTCCCATTCCCCTTTTCTGTTCTCAAACATTTCAAAATACCACATACTCAACATGAGTCCTTGTTTTTATCTGTCGAGCTAAAGAAACATACAATTTTAACAACCTGTGGCTACCTAAAGAAGTGTATGGTTACATGAAGTTGAAGTTACCAAGGCTCAGAGTTGAGACATGCCACTGCTAAGGACATTGTCAGGAAATTCCATTCATATTGTGATACACATAAGGTTGATTACAGGATAGAAATACAGTCATAGAAATTAGTTTTGAAGCGATGGAAAAGTTTTGGAATTTACTTGCCAATATGTTTGGGACCACTGTTGTGGAAGTTTACAGTCTAAGTCATGTGAGAGCTTGTCAATACCTTTAACATTTGTATGGATTATTATTGCTAGTTCCCCCTTAATGCTGATATGTATTTGTTCATTTAAGGAGCCATGTAACACCATTGATCCACATAGTGAGAACCTGTGGCTGCTCCCAGATTAACAAAATTAATCCCCTGATTTTTTTATGTTTTAAAAGTGCATTATGGGTCTTTGTCTGGCCAAATTTAAGAATGATTTAGGATGTTGAGGCCATTCTAGTAGTGTAATATTTGCAATGTATGCAGGGGCTGCACAGCCTCCTCTCAGAGTGACTGCATGGAAAGTTCATATCTCGTTTCCTTTTCAGCAGTTGTCATTTGCACAGAACAGTTTGTCTGCGTGCTTTAGAAACCTCCTTTAGGGGTAAGTTTTCCCCTCCATTACATTTTAGCAAAAAATGATGGAGAAAGAGTACTGAAGCAGGATAGTGAAAAGGAATTCATCATAGGGGACTTTAATAATGGCTGCTTTATATACAGTGCATCCGGAAAGTATTCACACCCCTTCACTTTCCACACATTTTGTTATGTTACAGCCTTATTCCAAAATGGATTACATTCCTTTTTTTTCTCATCAATCTACACACAATACCCCATAATGACAAAGTGAAAAAGGTTTTGTAGAAATTTTTGCAAATTTATTAAAAATAAAAAACTGAAATATTGCATGTACATAAGTATTCACACCCTTTGCTATGACACTCAAAATTGAGCTCACGTTCATCCTGTTTCCACTGATCATCCTTGAGATGTTTCTACATCTTGATTGGAGTCCACCTGTAGTAAATTTAATGGATTGGACATGATTTGGAAAGGCACACACCTGTCTATATAAGGTCCCACTGTTGACAGTGCATGTCAGAGCAGAAACCAAGCCATGAAGTCAAAGGAATTGTCTGTGGACCTCCGAGACAGGATTGTATCGAGGCACAGATCTGGGGAACGGTACAAAAAAATGTCTACAGCTTTGAAGGTCCCGAAGAGCACAGTGGTCTCCATCATTCGTAAATGGAAGAAGTTTGGATCCACCAGGACTCTTCCTAGAGCTGGCCGCCCAGCCAAACTGAGCAATTGGGGGAGAAGGGCCTTGGTCAGGGAGGTGACCAAGAACCCGATGGTCACTCTGACAGAGCTCCAGCGTTCCTCTGTGGAGATGGGAGAACCTTCCAGAAGGACAACCATCTCTGCAGCACTCCACCAATCAGGCCTTTATGGTAGAGTGTCCAGACGGAAGCCTCTGCTCAGTAAAAGGCACATGACAGCCCGCTTGGAGTTTGCCAGAAAGCACCTAAAGGACTCTCAGACCATGAGAAACAAGATTCTCTGGTCTGATGAAACCAAGATTGAACTCTTTGGCCTGAATGCCAAACGTCACGTCTGGAGGAAACCAGGCACCTCTCATCACCTTGCTAATACCATCCCTACAGTGAAGCATGGTGGTGGCAGCATCATGCTGTGGGGATGTTTTTCAGCGGCAGGAACTGGGAGACTAGTCAGGATCAAGGGAAAGATGAATGGAGCAAAGGACAGAGAGATCCTTGATGAAAACCTGCTCCAGATCACTCAGGACCTCAGACTTGGGCAAAGGTTTACCTTTCAACACGACAACGACCCTAAGCACACAGCCAAGACAACGAAGGAGTGGCTTCGGGACAAGTCTGTGAATGTCCTTGAGTGGCCCAGCCAGAGCCCAGACTTGAACCCCATTGAACATCTCTGGAAAGACCTGAAAATAGCTGTGCAGTGACGCTCCCCGTCTAACCTTACAGAGCTTGAGAGTATCTGCAGAGAAGAATGGGATGGGAGAAATACCCCAAATATAGGTGTGCCAAGCTAGTAGCTTCATACCCAAGAAGACTTGAGGCTGTAATCGCTGCCAAAGGTGCCTCAACCAAGTACTGAGTAAAGGGTGTGAATACTTATGTACATGCACTATTTCAGTTTTTTATCTTTAATAAATTTGCAAAAATTTCTACAAAACCTTTTTCATTTTGTCATTATGGGGTATTGTGTGTAGATTGATGAAAAAAAAAAAAGGAATTTAATCAATTTTGGAATAAGGCTGTAACATAACAAAATGTGAGGAAAGTGAAGGGGTGTGAATACTTTCCAGATGCACTGTATGTATATTGAAAGCTTATCAAGAAAATATGAAAGCAATGATAGCATTTTCTGGCCTCGCACCAGTCCTATACTTTAGGTTTGGGGGGAACCCAATAGAGCTTGAGGCTGACATATGTTGGCAGCGTATCTTATGTGATATATTCCGGGTTATGTGATATATTCGGTTTATTATTCCAGATAGTTTTCCAACCAGCCTTTCGTTATAGTCATCTGTGAGGATAGCTGTTTGAACAAAATTACTCCTTTTTTTATTTTTTTGAGTGCAGTCAAAGGTTTTCTGGCTGATCAGGTCCAAAGGTGAGGTTACCCTTGTGTTTCACACATTGTACCACCTTGCATTGCGTACTGCTAGAACCAATGAAGCATTTTGATAGAGAAATCCTTTTTCAAATATTGACTTCAGTTTAAAAATACATTCTTGAATACATGCCAAAAATCTAATTTTCAAATATTTCTCCTGCAGAGGTAAATGTTAAAGAGTGCCCAACTTAGTATTATTATCATGACACTGGCTAGGGTTCAGACTGCAGTCAGTAATGTTTTGTTTTGCATAAAGTATTTCCGTTTTCATATTGCACCAAAGCATTGTTTTTTTTTGTTTGTTTGTTTGTTTTTTTTGTCTTTTTATTTCTTGGTTTTAATTTTTAAGATTGGTTTTACCAGTTATTTGCTTTGTGCTTTTACAGTGAACCATTAGGGAGTAAGGGTTTCGTCGAAATGTGCTGCAAAAATATAACTTCCTCTCTTGACTCTGAGTAATGAGCAAAAAGCATCAGAAGAGAATTAACAAAATCTAAGGACTCAAAGAAGCTGGGAGGGACTGTAAAATAAAGCTTTTTAAACCAAGTTTACTGAAACTCCCAGTCACTGCATCTACATGTCAGTAGAAGCAGTCATGTATTATATTTCATCAGTCTTGTAGGTGTGGTCCCATGAGCACACCTGTCATAGTTGAGTTTTTATTAAAGAGCCCATATCATGCTTTTTGGGGTTTCCTTTTTCCTTTGGTGTGTTATACAGTGCATCTGGAAAGTATTCACACCCCTTCACCTTCTCCACATTTTGTTATGTTACAGCCTTATTCCAAAATGGATCAAATTCCTTTTTTTTCCTCATCAATCTACACACAATACCCCATAATGACAAAGTGAAAAAGGTTTTGTAGAAATTTTTGCAAATTTATTAAAAATAAAAAACTGAAATAGTGCATGTACATAAGTATTCACAACCTTTACTCAGTACTTGGTTGAGGCACCCTTGGCAGCGATTACAGCCTCACGTCTTCTTGGGTATGAAGCTACAAGCTTGGCACACCTATATTTGGGGTATTTCTCCCATCCCATTCTTCTCTGCAGATCCTCTCGAGCTCTGTAAGGTGGGATGGGGAGTGTTGCTGCACAGCTATTTTCAGGTCTTTCCAGAGATGTTCAATGGGGTTCAAGTCTGGGCTCTGGCTGGGCCACTCAAGGACATTCACAGACTTGTCCTGAAGCCACTCCTTCGTTGTCTTGGCTGTGTGCTTAGGGTCGTTGTCGTGTTGATAGGTAAACCTTCGCCCCATTCTGAGGTCCTGAGCACTCTGGAACAGGTTTTGATCAAGGATCTCTCTGTACTTTGCTCCATTCATCTTTCCTTCGATCCTGACTAGTCTCCCAGTTCCTGCCGCTGAAAAACATCCCCACAGCATGATGCTGCCACCACCATGCTTCACTGTAGGGATGGTATTAGCAAGGTGATGAGAGGTGCCTGGTTTCCTCCAGACGTGACGTTTGGCATTCAGGCCAAAGAGTTCAATCTTGGTTTCATCAGACCAGAGAATCTTGTTTCTCATGGTCTGAGAGTCCTTTTGGTTCTTTTTGGCAAACTCCAAGCGGGCTGTCATGTGCCTTTTACTGAGCAGAGGCTTCCATCTGACAACTCTACCATAAAGGCCTGATTGGTGGAGTGCTGCAAAGATGGTTGTCCTTCTGAAAGGTTCTCCCATCTCCACAGAGGAACGCTGGAGCTCTGTCAGAGTGACCATCGGGTTCTTGGTCACCTCCCTGACCAAGGCCCTTCTCCCCCGATTGCTCAGTTTGGCTGGGCAGCCAGCTCTAGGAAGAGTCCTGGTGGAACCAAACTTCTTCCATTTACGAATGATGGAGACAACTGTGCTCTTCGGTACCTTCAAAGCTGTTGACATTTTTTTGTACCCTTCCCCAGATCTGTGCCTTGATACAATCCTGTCTCGGAGGTCCACAGACAATTCCTTCGACTTCATGGCTTGGTTTTTGCTCTGACATGCACTGTCAACAGTGGGACCTTATATAGACAGGTGTGTGCCTTTCCAAATCATGTCCAATCCATTGAATTTACTATGGGTGACTCCAATCAAGATGTAGAAACATCTCAAGGATGATCAGTGGAAACAGGATGAACGTGAGCTCAATTTTGAGTGTCATAGCAAAGGGTGTGAATACTTATGTACATGCAATATTTCAGTTTTTTATTTTTAATAAATTTGCAAAAATTTCTACAAAACCTTTTTCACTTCGTCATTATGGGGTATTGTGTGTAGATTGATGAGAAAAAAAAGGAATGTAATCCATTTTGGAATAAGGCTGTAACATAACAAAATGTGTGGAAAGTGAAGGGGTGTGAATACTTTCCGGATGCACTGTATAGCTGGGAGGTGCATGTAAAATGTCTGAAGTTACAAAGCCCAAAGTCCACACCATAAGGAGTCAATCTCTCCGATAGAAAACACCACTCCAGAACTGCCTGAAACGCCTCGTTTGTAATCCAGTTTTTTCTTCCTTTACTTATCTATGTCACTATGTAACACAATTTCATAATCCCTGCCTACTGGCTAGTCTGGCCCACCTCAAACAATGCTAGGTAGACCAAAGGCAGAAAGCCTCAAACAAAGCTTGGTAGAGCGGAAGCCGGTGTCGTGCAAAGGCTTTTGCATATACATATTTTATAATGGACATTTGTTTTATGATATTTAAACAAACCATCCGTCAACAAGGAAATAAAAGCCTCTTGTCTGAGACCGGTCTCTTGAGAGAGCTCCAGCCGGCTCAATGTGGGCTCTGTGAGCGTGAATAGCCGGCTGGTCACCAGTTTGTGGAGCTTCTCAACTCCACGTTGGAGCAAATTTTCGATTCGCCATCAATTTTCATGAAACTGCCAATATTCGAAATCTACACAGATGAATTCTTGCCTCAAAAATTATCAGAAGAAAATTGTAAAAAACTTAGCCTTAGTCTCCCCCCACATGCTCAAAGCGATTGGCCAATCACAACAAGAGTGGGCTTGGTTTTGTGTGTGTGTGTGTGTGTGTGTGTGTGTGTGTGTGTGTGTGTGTGTGTGCGCGCGCGCGCGCGCATGCACATGCATGCCGGGGGGGCAATGGCTTTGAGAGACAGAAGAGACCGGAAGCCAAAACAGCCCTTTTCAGGCTGAATGAGCATGAGGTGCTGCACACACAGCCCGTACAGCTGTAACTGTGTCCTTTTTTTAACCATAAAAACATTGAAATGTCTGAAACTAGGCCACAAAAATCAATATATTAAACTGGTAAATAGCACAATATGGGCTCTTTAAGCTTAGATTCAGGTTCGCAAACCCGACAGTTCAGAAACACCCTTCACTATGTCACCAGAGCCAAGCCCTTTTTTATACATGTCGGTAATTCAAAGGGACAATGACAGAGCAAATTCCCAATACATTGCTGAATTTGTGAAAGCATAGTGCCAATTTCTCGAATGTGTTCCGTGCTATAATGTGTTGCCATTCCTTGCTGGTTAGAGCAGGTCTAGTTTGGCATACAAACACAAAAGTATTCAACTTCTCCCTGGAGGGCTTCACACCCATCCTATTACTTTATTTTCCCATAAGTTATTTTTTTAATGGTGTCATGTATTTGGGCCCTGATAAAGATAGTAGGTATCTCAAAACGCCAGTTTTATTGTAATTAAACAAACTGGTGCAATGGAGCCACAAGTGTGTGGCTACTGGTTTACTGGTACCTTAACATTTTTTTTTTTGCAGGCCATCACCTCTTTAATCCAGGTGCACATTTTTTGCCTAAACTCTCTTTTCTATATATTTGTGTGTGTGTGTGTGTGTGTGTGTGTGTGTGTATTGGCCCAAACAACTTGTGTTGCATCCCCTTGATCAAGTATACTTTATAGCGATTGGGAAATATGTGGGGAGATGTTTTATTTGATTTTTTTTTGCCATTGTATGTGTTCAGTATGATTGATCTTGTGTTAATACAAAAACAAAAAAAGTTTACTAAAACATTTTTTTTTCTTCTCAATCTCACCTGCCTTTATTTTAGGGTATTAATGGACCCTATCCATTTGGACAGAGCTAGAACGACCGAAACAGCCGTGGAGGATAAGGAGCTGAGCAGGCCCTGCAGGGGTGGGGAACAAACAGTTGTTTAAATACTGACTCTGGACAACCCTTTACCCCAGCCGCTGGCCCTGTCCACAGAAACACATAGTACAGTGCGGACATGGATTACATGCACTGCAACGCAACAGCCCCACCCTAACGTTAATACCTGGATCCGCATGTGTGAATGCTTCATTGAAGCATGATTTAAATCTTAAAAACAAAAAAAACAAAAAAAAAACACACACACAAAAAAAAAAAAAAAGAGAGAGAGAGAAATTTAACACAAAGCTATTTTTTATTTTTCCGCTGTTTAACACGCCTAATCAAAGGGGAAAACGACCCCAAACATTTTGCATACAATATGTCGTTCCCATGATCATGGACAATTGAATACTTTGGAGCTTCAACAGCCGTCTACAGGGTTCCTACACAGTAAGGTCTGGAAAAGTACGAAAAGGGAATTTGAGCACTAAAAAAAGCCAATAGATACTCATTCAAGCGCTGGAAAAGTTTTCAGATTTGACAAAGACATGGAAAATGATGGGGGGACAGAGTTCAGGCTTAATACAGCTGTATACACATGTCCATTTCCGACCTTTATTTTCCTGAATTGTGACAGTTTTTGATGCGAAGCATCACTATATTTAAAGTTGAAGTTGGAAGTTTACATACACCTTAGCCAAATACATGTAAACTCAGATTTTCACAATTCTCGACATTTAATCCTGGTAAACTTTCCATCTTAGGTCAGTTAGGATCACTACTTTTATTTTAAGTATATGAAATGTCAGAATATTAGTTGAGAGAATTATTTTTTTCATCTTTTATTTCTTTCATCACATTCCCAATGGGTAGACGCTTACGTCTTCTTTTAGCTTGTTTCCTGTTTCTCAGGGGTTGCCACAGCGGATTTTATAGTTTCCATCGGTACCCTGTGTGGGCACAGCACCAATGGCGGTTGTGGTTAACCCGGGCCTCTATCAGTCTGGTATGGTCTTGTCAATCTGCATAATGATTTGGAAAATGTTTACGTCAGATGCCCTTCTTGACACAACCACTAACCCTGTGGATGGGGCTATAGGTAAAGCGCTGGCTGCCATCCCAGTATTCATGAACTTGCGCCCATGCCTGTCGCCAAAGTGATTCAGAAGTTTACATACATTTAGTATGTAAAGGCGACACGGTAGCCCACTGGTTAGCACTGTTAGCTCACAGCAGGAAGGTCCTGGGTTTGAATCCCAGGCTGTCCCAGGTCCTTTCAGTATGGAGTTTGCATGTTCTCCCCGTGTCTGCATGGGTTTTCGTCCGGGTGCTTCAGTTTCCCCCCACCATCAAAAAGACATGCATGTTGGGGTTAATACTCCTGTCTGTGCCCCTGACCAAGGCAATTTAAAGAAGAACTGAAGTTGGTTCCCAGGTGCTGCAGCTGCCCACTGCTCCTATACAATAGGATGGGTTAAATGCAGAGAACACATTTTAACCTGTACAATGATAAAATAAAGTGGCTTTCTCCCCATTTAATATTTGGTAGCATTGCATTTAAATTGTTTAGCTTGGGTCAAACATTTTGGGTAGCCTTCCACAAGCTTCTCACAATACGTTGCTGGAATTTGGCCCATTCCTCCTGACAGAACTGGTGTAATTGACTCCTTGCTTGCACACACTTTTTCACTTTTGCCCACAAATTATCTATTGCATTGAGATCAGGGCTTTGTGATGACCACTGCAATACCTTGACTTTGTTGCCCTTCAGCCATTTTGCAACAACTTTGGAAGCATACTTGGGGTCATTGTCCATTTGGAAGACCCATTTGTCAAAGTCAAAAGGCAAAGTACCTTTATTGTCCCTTGCAGGGAAATTAATTTGCAACCAGTATAAAAACTCTTACACAAAGACAAAACATACAAACACCAAGGTGGAATTGACAGCAGGACATAGTGGGCAAGGAGAACCAAAGTGGTTCAAATATAAATTCTAAAATCTAAAAGACCAAGGAGATGCATACTATCTACTATTTAACAATAGGATGGCAGTGGGGACAAAGGTGACCAAGCTTTAACTTTACAGCTGATGTCTTGAGATTTTGCTTGAATATATCCACATTCCTTCCTCATGATGCCATCTATTTTGTGAAGTGTACCAGTCCCTCCTGCAGCAAAGCACCCCCACAACATGGTGCTGCCACCCCTGTGCTTCATGGTCGGGATGGTATTCTGTGGCTTGCAAGCCTTCCCCTTTTTCCTCCAAACATAAAAATGGTCATTATGGCCAAACAGTTCAATTTTTGTTTTATCAGACCAGAGGACATTTCTCCAAAAAGTAAGATATTTGTCCCCATGTGCAGTTACAAACTAGTCTGGTATTTTTGTGGCGGTTTCGGAGCAGTGGCTTCTTCTTTTGCTGAGTGTCCTTTCAGATTATGTCGATATAGGACTCGTTTTACTGTGGATATAGATCTTTTGCACCGGTTCCCTCCAGCATCTTCACAAGGTCCTTTGCTACTGTTCTGGGATTGATTTGCACTCTTTGTGCCCAAGTTGCGTTCATTTCTAGGAGACAACACGTCTCCTTCCAGAGTGGTATGATGGCTGCATGTTTCCATGGTGTTTATACTTGCGTACTGTTTGTACAGATGAATGTGGTACCTTCATGCATTTGGAAATTGCTCCCAAGGTTGAACCAGACTTGTCGAGGACCACAGTTTTTTTTTTTTTCTGAGGTCTTGGCTGATTTCTTTTGATTTTCCTATGATGTCGAGCAAAGAGGCACTGAGTTTGAAGGTAGGCCTTAAAATACATCTACAGGTATGACTCAAGTGGGACAGCATGGTGGCCCAGTGGTTAGCACTGTTGCTTCAAAGCAAGAAGGTCCTGGGTTCAAACCCCAGATCGTCCCAGGTCCTTTCTGTGTGGAGATTGCATGTTCTGCGTGGGCTTCCTCCACCATCCTCCACCTTCCTTCCTTCCTCCACCATCAAAAAGACATGCATTTTAGGATTAATACTCCTGCCTGTGCCCCTGAGCAAGGCAACGGAAAGAAGAACTGGAGTTGGTCCCCGGGGGCTGCAGTTTCCCACTGCTCCTATACAATAGGATGGGTTTAATGCAGAGAACAATTCACTGTAAGAATAGTGGCTTTCATTCATTCAATTCATTCTTTAAAATTATGTCAGTTAGCCTATCAAAAGCTTCCAAAGCCATAACAGTTTCTGGAGTTTTCCAAGCCATTTAAAGGCACAGTAAACTTGTGTATGTAAACTTCTGACCCACTGGAATTGTGATACAGTGAATTATAAGTGAAATAATCTGTCTGTAAACAATTGTTGGAAAAAATTACTTGTCATGCACTAAGTAGATATCCTAACCGACTTGCCAAAAACTATAGTTTGTTAACATGAAATCTGAGAAGAGGTTAAAAAAGAAGTGTAGGACTTCAACCTAAGTGTATGTAAACTTCCGACTTCAACTGTACATCATTGCTGACCTAAATGACAATCTTAGTTCCCATCTGCTAGTACTAAACATCCTTTTGAACACTAATAAGAATATTTAAAACCAGCCAGAATGCTGATATCAGTGACATGCATTAGAGATTATAGTTGAACATGTGTAGGAACCCTGTCTCTCCCAAAGATAAAATCCAGCACCCTGAATTTTGATGACTCAGCTCAAATCTGCGATGTCAAGGAAGGGAAATGCTCTGTTGACGATGTAAGAGGCTGTCAGTGTTTTCTTTTGGAGTAGATTTTAACATTAAATAGATGCTGATGAGCTTAGTAAACTGATGCGTGTGAGCTTGAGCAAGCTAGGTATGAGGGAGTAAAAAAAAAGCCATCTAAATCTATTTTGCCTGGTGAATGGTTGCAGTTTCTGAATCACTGTCTTAGTGTACTTAATGTGTATGTGTTTTTGTTTGTGTGCGATTTTTCCATTGGGTTTAACTCCTATGAAACGGTGTATACTACTTGGGTCTGGATGTTTTGTCCGCTCATAATAAACATGGATGTTGAGAGAGCTTCGGGCAACATGTAATATGTCAGTATTGTTTCAATGATTTGGTCACCCGGGAAACAAAATTCTTGCTTTTTTTTTTTTTGCTGAATCACTTTTCACACACTAAAACTGCCTTTATTTATTGAGCCAGCAGGTGGTGCTAATACTCAAATGACAAAATTAAACCTGACGCAATGATGTCATATTCATCAAACGCTTGTAATAAGTCAGTAACGTCTGTTCCAGAAATGGCTGATTGAATGTGAGATTTGATGCTTTTTTTTTTAGGATTATCAGTACTGATGTTGTGATACTGATATTTGCACAATACTGTATACCATCTCTGATGGTAATGAGTTTTCTTTCCTAAAGTGGTGTAGAGGCGTGTTGGACTCGCTGTGCGTGTTTTGAATGATACCAGCATTTTCCCGATAGCTTGAGAGCGCTGCTGTCGTGACTTACTCCAAATACCCAACGTTCACCAGAGCTGAAAGTGCTGTTTTGATTGTCATTTTAATCAAGTTTGTCCATGCAGTGTTCTCCATTGTACGTCTCCTAAGTCTCATTTTGCAATGTATGCATATGAAAATGAAGATTTTCCTTGATTCAGCATAGACTTCTCAACACATTAAGGCAGCATGTGTATGAGGATGACATAACATTATGTGATTTATCTACTTTTATGAAGTGATGCCATGCCTGAACTCTGCCACCTTCATTATTTCCACCAATCATTTTTGTCTTAAATAGTGTATTTTTTCGGGTTAACAATAAAATACGGATTTTATTTGATGGAGCATGGTGGGATTGTCGTAAATTCTTTTATGGGACATTGAGAAGAAAGTTACCCAAGTTCCCAGGTTACAATTAAAACAGTGAGCAGTGATGTGTTATGAGTATTTTGCCATACTTGCCTAACAACACCACCTGGAAAACGGTTCACAATTATATCGGAGTTATCTGGCTGCGTTTCTCTGTTTACTGAAATAACCTGTTAAGAATACCTCTTTGAACATCTCACCCAGCATCCTGCTTGTCGGCGCTGCTGTATCTGGTAAAAATCAGCCTCCTCCCAAACAATACACTGTTATGCCTTGCTTTATTGAAATCATGGAGACTGTCCACCTTTTTTCTTTTTATCCTCTGTGTGTGCGTGTGTATGTGTGTTTGCGTGCGTGTGTATGTGTGCGCGCGGGGGAGGGGCGGCGGGGCGGAGAGTATTTTAATCTTGGGTTCGTTTTTGTAGTTTGTGACTGTACAGACTTGAGATGGGTGACACGGTGTGTGGATGAGCTGAAAGTTTACATAGAGTCCTAAGATAGCACATTTATCTTAAGAGAACATGTAAAATTAAAGCCTTTTTCTTGTATCTATGAATAAACATTTGTATGATTAAATTAACACTGAAACAAGCCATGCTCGCAATCGTTCTTTTTTCCCCTCTTTTTTTCTTTCTGTTTTGGGAGAAACAGAGAGAGATAGACTCTGAAATGGTCTTACTGCGCGTGCAGGTGGAGCGCGCCTAACTAAACATCCCTCCGTCCACGAGCGAATGAGTGAGCGACCATAATCTGCGAAGAAACCTCTTAAACAAGATCACAAATTGCTCCTCTATATCACCGATTAGGCTGCTAGTTACTGTAATATTTTGTCTGCCATACAACAGGCTTTTAATTCAGTGGCCCTTTGACAGTGTCTCACAATATATTTTCTTTTCCGTGTTGTATTCTCTGCCATAATTCATAAAGAAGTTTCAGTTTTTTCGGTTTTTACCGATTTTCACAGAAAAATGCCCATATTAAAAACAGATTTTCCACCCGGATATTATGTTTCCACGGATCCAAAAGTTGTTCTTGTTCGTGTGAGGTTATGCAACAGTGTCCTCTTGTGGCGAAATTCGGCATGCTGGGTGGCTTTGAAAAATAAAAACCGAAAACGCGGAGCCTTGTTCAAATATAAAACTTAAATGGAGTTTGTAAGTTGGCATTGAGAGTACCAGCATCGGGAGTTTTTCCATGATTAAGTTTAATTCTATTTTTTTTTCATTTAATTCATCCATTATCTATCCATTATCCAAACCGCTTATCCTGCTGTCAGGGTCGCGGGGATGCTGGCGCCTATCACAGCAGTCATTGGGTGACAGGCGGGGAGACACCCTGGACAGGCCGCCAGACTATCACAGGGCCATCACATTCACACCTAGGGACAATTTAGTATGGCTGATTCACCTGACCTACATGTTTTTGGACTGTGGGAGGAAACCGGAGCACCCGGAGGAAACCCATGCAGACATGGGGAGAACATGCAAACTCCACACAGAGGACAACCTGGGATGACCCCCAAGGTTGGACAACCCCAGGGCTCGAACCCAGGACCTTCTTTTGAGGTGACCACGCTAACCACTTCGCCACTGTACTGCTTTAGAGAAAACATATAAAAAATATACAAGTTTAACTTCGCAACACTTCGTTTAAAAAACACCACTAAAAAAAACCTCTTTAAACATATCCTCAACTCAGAAGTTCCTCAGGAAAAAAAACAACCTTCCCTTCCATAATTTGTTTAATGTAGGATTACATGTCAATGCAATTCAAATTCAATTTTAATTCCAATTCAATTCAATTTCAGTTGCATGTCAATGCAAGAAAGCGGGAGTTAATTTAATTATTTTAGGAAAATAGACTTCAGGGGCTGATTTCACAAAGATAGACTTTGACTATGGCTTTTATATAAAACAAAAGTCAGACTTAAGATATACGTCTAAATTCATCCGTTGCACAAAGCAGTTTAGTTACTGAGCATTTTAAACAGGATTACAGGACAAAGAATTCTGGGTAAATTAAGATTTTTTCAAAATTAGGGAAAAAAAATGGCTGACCGAGTAACCACATCGAACCGCTCAAACTGAAGATGTTTGTCTTTTGGAAGAATTCAAGTTACAAGGCCATTTTACTTGGAAGTGTAAAAAAAAAGTGATGTGGAAAAAAATGCAACTGCAGTGAACAGTGTTAATCCCACCGCTGACAAAAGCATCAAGGACATTCAAAAAACATAAAAAGACGCAAAGAATGTTCAAATTCTAAATATACACCGGCAAAAAAAAACAACTGACGATGTCCTCACCACTGTATATTACAGTGGGTTACTGCGGTCTCTAAACACGCTTTCTTCTCATTGCTCTCTCCATAACAATGTTAGCAAACCACCGAATTGTGAGCCATGTTTCCCTCTTTTTTTGTTGTTGAGTGCCACTGGTCAGTAGGTGTCACTGATTGTTACCACGGTAACATGGGTGTTAGGCCTGAGTTAGCCTTGGGGTAAGGCGTCTACCATTTTTGGCTTAAAATTAGTCCGTCTTTATTTTTGTGAAATGGTCTAACTTGTATTAGACTAATCTATGAACAAAATTAAGACTGGCGTAACACTACAGACCAGTATAAAATATATTTGTGAAACCGGCCCCTGGGCTACAATTAAAAGTCTTCTTAAATCTTGATTCAGGATTCTTTCCACAGCACACAAAAAAAGCCGATCCATGAAATACCCATAATTTTTTAAGTGTATCACCTTAAAGTATTGAATGGTTAACAATATTAGGCCCTACCTCCTCATAAAGGGTAATGGATGAGAATGGGAAAAAAATGGTTCCCTTTCTTCATTATATATGAAAACACCAGTTAAAAGCAATGGACTACAGCTGAAAGAGGACAGAATTCAGAATCAGTGAGTTCAGAGCGACTACAGGTGCTCACATGTTGATATCCTCTGCTGTTTTTAATTGGTGGGGTATTTGCATACTCTTTTGGCAGGTGACTCACCCATTTCCTTGTGGTGTATTGCATGACATGTTAGTCATATTAATTGCTCCAATAATCTGTATTGGCTACCTCGTATAAACACTTCCACTGAAAACCGTCATAGCATCATGTGCACTGGACAGCTGTCTTGTAAAGTTACTGTAGTTTGCGGAAAATGTCTTAAGTTCCTTTTGGAAGTCATCCCAAATCAGCTGCCAAATTGTTCAAACTAGATTATCATCTAATTTACCTGTTCGTCTGCGAAAACTTCTTTCATATACTTTGCGTAGGCAGCCTAGTGTAACATCCGTCCCATCTAGCTATATAAAAATCTGCTATGTGTAGTAGTACTATGGGCAGGGCCTGGGTATGGTTTCAAAATAAATGGCGCTATTACCTGTATGCTCAAACCATTTTTTTTAAATTTATTTCTGATTTTTCCCTTTTTTCTCCCAATTTAGTTGCCAATCGATCCCTATTTTAATTCAAACACCCACCCTCGTACTGCATGCGTTCGCCAACTGCATCTCTCCGGCCAGCAGTCTCGAAGGAGACTGCCTCCCCACTTTCGTGACAAGGCGACTCCAGGCCGAACCACTGTTTTTTCCGACACACACAGAGACGCATTCACGTGACGAACGCCCCCTCCCGAAGACAGCGTTGCCAATGATTGCTGCTTCATCGAGTCTGGCCAGTCGGATCTGACGAGACCGGGGCGCGAACCCCAGTCCCCAGTGGGTAACTGCATCGACACAAAGCCGATGCTTAGACCGCTACACCACCGCGGACCCACATGCTCAAACTATTTTAATGGTACTCCCTTTTAAACTAAAATAACTGGCGGTGCCTCCAAATGAATTTATAATATATAATAAAGCCATATCACTTAGATTTTGGTTTTGTCTTGTCCTAATTTTTATCTATCCTTTTCACAGTTATTAAACATGAAACATATCAATACTATGAGCTATGACACAAGGTTTCTTTAAATGTATTGCCAAATTATGGTAGGCTATTTATTTATATAAAACAGAGTTTCTCAAATTCACATTCATGAATAAAGACAAATTGGACTAAATCCCAAATATGAATAAACACAAAATAATATCAAATAACATCAATCATACCTCCCCCCCCCCCCACACACACACACTCACTCACTCACTCACTCTGTAACCTATGGTAAACCGTAAACCAAACCCCCGTTGCAGGCCTGAGTCGTGGCTTGGGAGCGTAGAGGCCTAGAAACTGTAGTGGCCGCTTCACTTGGACACACAAGCAAAATAAAAAAGCATGTGCTCAGTACTCACAGATCCAGGGAAAATTTAGAGGGGGGAAAGATGAGGAAAAACTGGGTGATGGGCACTCGGCATAGTGCAGAAGAAACAGCAGCGAAGGAAGAAACAGAGCAGTAACAGTCAAATGGCACTTCTAGTGAGGGAAAGTTAGCAGGAATTTGACCAATCTGGGAAGTAAAGTGTTACCAATACATTTCTTCACCAATGTGTTCCGTAAGGTGTGTAGTAACATGTATTAAAATGTTGAAATTCAACTCCCGGGGGTAACCTCCAAAAAAATTGCTTGAAGTCAGGGCACCGATAACAGATTTTCGAAAATTGAAAAAAGCTTAAATTGGACTTAACTTACGTTTGAGGGGTCAAACTAGGAATTTGTCATGATTCTAAGTTGATTGCAAGCATTTATTTTTCACCAAGACCCTGGTAGAAAAATATTCACATCCACTTTCCCACTCATGATCCCCCCCCCCCATGCCGTAGAGGGCACCTGACATGTTGAAGCCATTTACATCCTTTTTCTCTATTGATCACGGGCTGACTGAATATACTGCTTTCAACACCTGATACGTACGTATTCTCAACAATTTTTCTAACAAGCTGAAATGTTTCTCTGCACAACACTGATGATTCTCATTTGTTACATAAAAGGTATAACTTTGCTTGTTCTTGTTAGCTAGCTAACAGTAAGTAATATGATCGGCTAACGTTAATGTTAACTTCCACTAAAAGTTGTCATTACTAGCTTAACAATACTTGTTAGCTGGCTCAGAGTTGTCATAAGTTGTCTGGCACAGAAGTCCTTGGACGTCTGGAAGGGATCAATGACTTAGTAGCAGAAGAAACCTTGTATCATTTGCGCTGCAAACTTCTTTTTGAAAAGGGTAGGCTTTACCCCAAGACTGCAGATGAAGGACCAAGGAAGAGAGGACAAAAGAAAATAGATGATGAGCGAGAGGTTGCTTTTATTGAATTATGCGAATGGCTAGACACAGAACTCGAGCATGGGGTGATGACGCTTGACCAAGTCCACGAAAAGATGCAGCAGTTTGATCAGTCACCCGATAAGAGCCTCTCTTATTCAAAGAAATGGCTAAGGATGAAACTTCAAGAGAAATATCATGACATACTGTACTTCACATCACAGTCGAAAAGGTCAGATGTACTCTGCCTCAAAGATAACACAAGCAACATTCTGCAAGAGCATCATACTAATCTTCAGCAAGGAGATGAGAAGACACAAATCATAAAGACAGCACTAAAGTTCATATGCAATGACATCGCCATGATTAATCTAGATCCAAAGTCATACCCACTGCATACAGTATGGCTGATATCCAGAGTCAGCTGGCACTTGTTCCTGAGAGCCTCCAGATGTTCTTGAGACCAATAGTGAAGACTGATGAAAGAGTAGCTGTTTGGGGGCAGAACTTTATCAAGGCTCGTCGGCCTCGATCAGGAGTATTGCCATACCAAATGGGGCTTGCCATACAACTTGATCATAGATTTGGGTCAAAATGGATGATCGACAAGTTACACCGGCTAGGATACACTGAGTCTTACTCAGAGACACAAAACTACAAATACTGCTTCCTCAATGACAGGAATGGAGATGGCACACTTGATACCATTGTAGAAGAAATTGATGACCAGATCAATGATGAGGCTGCGATTGATGCCGCACTTGAGGATCAAACGGTTCCGACCGCCAGTGAAAGTGACAATCAGGCGGTCTCCATGGAGGTTGCAGAAGCAAACAATGCAGTCACTCAGTTCGTTGGGGACAATATAGATTTAAACATTGTCTCTGTCAGTGGAAACACCCCGTTTCATTCAATGGTTTGAAGAGAACAACCCATTCGACCACGATCGAGACAAGAATATGCTTGTATCTTTCTCTACAGGATTCACAAGCACGGGGGATGACTCAGTCAATGCGGAGAGAGCAGCTGAAGTAGGTAGAGAGATGCAGATAAAGCTGGATGGACAGTCAGCAACATCAACCATGGAGGTAAAGTCAAATGTACAAGCCCTGTCATCACTCAGAAAGATTCCCAAGATCAACGAGAAGAAGATTCATCTTGACTCACTCAAGTTCAACCGACTGATAATTTTTGCTCAACGGGATATGACAGTTGAGACAAGCTTGGAGTATGCGCTAACTCCCATCCCATTGTCCCTTTTCAGCAACAAAGATCACAAAATGAACAAGGCAAACAAGGCAGGGTTTTCCAAAACTAGCCTGAAGGAGTTGACTGATCCACTTGAACTCACTAACCAACCCTGTTCCACTTTGGTGGTTGATGGAGGATGGCTTCTCTACATGGTGAAGTGGGAACAAGGCCAGACTTGGCAGGAGATTGCCAACAGTTACCTAAGGTACGTGCAGCATCTTGGCTATAACTCTCAAAGGATCATTGTGGTCTTTGATGGCTATAACAGATCACCAAAAGATCATGACCACATCCGATGTAGCAAGAAATCATGCTGTGATCTCCAGATTCAACCAGATATGATGCACTGGACACCAAGAGCAAAGTTCTTGGACAACATCCATAACAAGAGTGAACTCATTCACCTCCTCTCCTCAACGTTCAGAAAACTTAACATCACTGTGGAGCAGACTGACAATGATGCTGACACTTCGATTGTGAGAGAGGCATTGGTTGCTGCTAAAGATGGCTCTGTTGAGGTCAGTAGTTTGTGTAGATATTTAACTTTCATTTGCTTAACTACTTTAAAATAAGAGTTTTGATTTCTTAAAATATTTTCACATGCTTTCTTTACAGTTGCGAGCAGAAGACGCAGACGTGCTGGTAATGTTGGTGCACCATAGCTCAAGCACCAACCACCCACTCTTCTTAACCACATCCAAGGGCTCTTATGATGTCAGGAAGATCCGGGAAGCTCTCTCAGAAAGAAAGAGACGCTACCTGCTCTTTTGTCATGCGTTCACTGGGTGTGATACAGTTTCTGCTATTTCTGGCCATGGGAAAACAACTCTGTTTGACAGGTAATAATAGTAGGCCTATAATAATAAAAGTAATTGTATTTTAGTGAAATATTTGTATATTGAAATATCTTTAAAAAACCTTGAAATGCACTTTTTCAGGTTTTGTGCAGGGGACATTGATAAACATATGGACATCTTCATGGACATTCATGCTACCAAGGGTGCAGTGGTTCAGGCTGGAACTGCGATCTTCCAATATATTTCCAATGGACCGGGTACTACTCTGGGTGAAATTCGGTACACCATGTTCTCACGGAAGGCAGCAGCTGGGCTGATCAAACCAGAGACTTTACCTCCAACAGAGGGTGCGGCTGCACAGCATTCTCTCCGTGCCTACCTACAGACCCGGGACTGGATTCTTCTACAGAGCATGTCTCTGGACCCCAGTGACTATGGATGGACATTCGGTGTTCATGGTTATGAGCCAGTTCCAACACTAGACCCAATGGCTCCTGAGGAGCTCCTCCAGTTCACAAGCTGTAATTGTAATGGAGATTGCAGCAACAGGCGATGCAGCTGCAAGAAGAATGGTGTCAAGTGCATCTCAGCATGTGGAGTTTGTAAAGGCATTACATGCAAGAATGGTATTCATGATGGTCTTGAAGAAGACTCAGACATTGACTTGTGAAGCATTTGACATGGATTTTCTCTGACTATTGCAATTATTGTAATAAATGCAAAAAAATATATATGCAAAAGTTGGCATGGCAGTTATTCCACTAAGGAGTAGATCTAGAGAAAATTAAATGCTAGCAATCAACTCAGAATCATGAAAAAAAACAAAAGTAAGTCTCTACAGCATTGCTGTGATTTGTTATGATAAAAAATGATTTATCTAAATCTTTTTCAAAAAATCACCCTCACCCGGACTCCCCCCCTCCCCCACTTCCTCTCTATTTTACTACAATATTTTCAAAACAAAAAATGAAAATAAAAGAATAGATGAATTAAAGAACAAGGGTCTCTCACTGGGAGGGGGTGGATGGAAAGGGCCTTAAGAACAGGATAAAAAAACAAAAAGAATAAAAAATAAAAAATCTTTTAAAAATCATAAAAAATCACACAAGTGAGTTAGAGACTTACCCCAAGAGACTTTTTTGTTCAGAAAATTATGTACAAAAATGTTTTGGTAGCCTTTTTTCCTAAACCGGAAGTTAATTTTTTTTAATACTGGTGTCAATACCCCAACTTTGGTCAGGTTTTTTCAGGGTTTCCCCCTGGAGTTAAATTTCAAAATTTTAATACATGTTATTACACACCTCTATGAACACATTCATGAAGAAATTTCTTGGTAATTCTTTACTTCCCAGATTTTCCTAACTTTCTCTCACTATTCAACAGAAAACAGTTCTCCAAAGTGGTCCAACGAAACTGTTCTCTCTTACAATCACAAATGATTTGTCTCCTGAATCAAACAAATCAGCTAAACAACAAGTCCATACACTATTTCGTGGCGAGCTAGCAATAGCTTGTCTTACCCAATTCTTCAAAGCTAAGCTAACTGCTATTATGCTAATGCTAATGGCTACTCACAATTGGCAACCAAGTGCAAAGCTGGGCGGCACGGTGGCGCAGTGGTTAGCGTGGTCACCTCACAGCAAGAAGGTCTTGGGTTCGAGCCCCGGGGTAGTCCAACCTTGGTGGGTCATCCCGGGTCGTCCTCTGTGTGGAGTTTGCATGTTCTCCCCGTGTCTGTGTGGGTTTCCTCCGGAGGTTCCGGTTTCCTCCCAGAGTCCAAAGACATGTAAGTCAGGTGAATCGGCCATACTACATTGTCCCTAGGTATGCGTGTATGTGTGTGTGGGCCCTGTGATGGCCTGGCGGCCTGTCCTGCCTGCCGCCCAGTGACTGCTGGAATAGGCTCCAGCATCCCCATGACCCTGAGAGCAGGATAGAAAGCGCAGTATGAAAAGCAATACACAATCTCACATTTACCTCTTGCAGATCACAAAAATCCGAACCCTTTGGCTAACTGTCCGTCAACCACCAAGTTAGGAACACATTTTGCTATCGAACAATCTGGACTGTTCACTTGATGGTGACCATTCGCTTTCTGCCGTTTTCCAACGCAAAGGACCTAACAGTTTACAACCCCACCCTCTACCCGAGAATGGAATCTGGGTTGGCTATCATTTCAGAACATGCCAACTAAAACAAAGGAAAACATAGATTGACATAATGCGGCTAATTAAGTTAGGCTGTTAGACTGACTACAGGTGCTTGGTCCTGTACATATTAAGCAAACAATGCTCATTTGCATAAACTCTTAACCTTTTAACGGTAAAGATTATGACTTCTCTATTTTATCCTTCCATATATATTTTTAACATATTTAAACACTATGAACTTCATTTTTAAAACTATTAATATCCTAAATGAATTTTAGCCAAATATCTAAGTGCATTTTAACCAGGGCTACACCAGTTTGAAAAGATTAGCACCTAACCAATCTGCACATAACCAACCAGGCAAAAAAAGAGACCCATCATATCTTTACTACACAAATTTATCTGAACCATCTTGGATTTTTCGCAAGAGAAAGATGCAGGTTGAGGAGAGCCTGGAGAAGTTGAGGTATGCACTGGAGAGAAGAGGAATGAAGTCAGTAGGAGCGAGACGGAATACATATGTGTGAATGAGAGGGAGGGCAGTGGAATTTTGAGGATGCAAAGAGTAGAGGTGAAGGTTGATGAGTTTAAACATTTGGGGTCAACTGTTCAAAGTAACAGGAAGCGCAGAAGAGAGGTGAAGAAGAGAGTGCAGGCAGGGTGGAATGGGTAGAGAAGAGTGTCAGGAGTGATTTGCAACAGATGGGTGAAAGGGAAGGTTTACAAGATGGTAATGAGATCAACTATGTTATATGGTTTGGAGATGGTGGCACTGACAAAAAGACAGCAGGCAGAGCTGAAGGTGGCAGAGTTGAAGATGTTAAGATTTTTGTTGGGTATGACGAAGAAGGACAGGATTAGGAACGAGTATATTAGAGGGACAGCTCAGGTTGGACGGTTTGGAGACAAAACAAGAGAGGCAAGATTGAGATGGCTTGGACATGTGTGGAGGAGAGCTACTGGGTATATTGGGAGAAGGATGCTGAAGATGGAGCTGACAGGCAAGAGGAAAAGAGGAAGGCCAAAGAGGAGGTTTATGGATGTGGTGAGGGAGGACATGCAGGTGGCTGGAGTAACAGAGGAAGATGCAGAGCACAACAGATGGAAACGGATGATCCGCTGTGGCGACCCCTAACAACAAAAGCAGCTGAAAGTAGGAGCAGTAGTAGCAGTAGTAGATCTTTGATTTTTCACTAAAATAAAAGACAAACACGTCTCTGAAAGAATGGGTGAATGGATGAAAGAACGCCACCTTCAGCTTAACCTATCTAAGACTGAGCTCCTTGTCATCCCAACCAGTCCATCCATACAACAACAGATCAATATCCAGCTTGGATCAACCCAACCAATGCCCACAATGTCTCCCCGAAACTTGGGTTTCATGATTGATGACCAACCTTTAAGGTTCACATGGCCTCGATTGCTCGGTCATGCCAATTTGCCCCGTACAACATCAGGAAAATTAGAACCTACCTGTCTGAGCATGCAGCACAACTCCTGGTATAGGCCCTTGTAATATCATGCATTGACTACTGCAACTCCTTACTGGCAGGTCTCCCTTCATGCACTTTCAAACCTCTGCAAATGGTCCAGAATGCGGCGACGTGTCTGGTCCTCAACCAATCCAAAACAGCACATGTCACTCTGCTGTTTACATCCCTCCACTGGCTCCCAGTTGCTGCCTGCATCAAATTCAAAACCTTGATGCTTGCTTAAAAACAGCAACTAAAACGGATCCCACCTACCTCAACTCCCTCATTCAGGTCTATACTCGGTCCCACTCACTACGCTCTGCCAATGAAAGGAGCCTGGCACTTCCGCCACAACGTGGCCCCATATCACTAGCTAGACTCTTCTCTTCTGTAGTTCCCCAGTGGTGGAACGAGTTACCAAACTCTATTTGATCTGCTGAGTCCCTCTCCATCTTTCAGAAGAAACTAAAGACCCAGCTCTTTCACAAATATTTCCACACCTAATGGTATTAATAATAATAATAATAAAAATAATATGCACCCTATGCATTGCTTTTGTGCACTGCCTGTTGACACCTATGTCCTATTGGACTTGAACCTAGTTTTTTTTTGGCACTTACTTGCTTTGTTGTCTCCTGATTAGATCCTTGCTTATATTTTATTAGCTCTCAAATGTACATCGCTTTGGAAAAAAGTGTCTGCTAAATGAAACTGTAACACTGTAAAATAAAAGACAAACACGTCTCTGAAAGAACAATCAATATACTGGAAAATAATACATTTGACAACATACTGTGGACATGAACCATTTGAAAATACACCATCAGAACAGGTTCATGTCCACAATCTGGTGTCAAATGTATTCTTTTTCAGTATATCTATTGTTCTTTCAGAAAGAACGTGTTTGTCTTTTATTTTATGATGTTACAATATTACAATGCAGAGGCTGCACAGAAGCATTTAAAAAAAATTTTTTTTAATACCATCAGGTGTGTAGGTGTTTGTGAAAGAGCTGGGTCTTTAGCTTCTTCGAGAGGGGCTCAGCAGATTAATGGAGTTTGGTAACTCGTTCCACCACCAGGGAACTACAGAAGAGAAGAGTGTAGATAGTGACTTAGGGCCCCATTGTGGTGGAAGCGTCAGGTGCCTCAATAAAATTGACTTGACTTGACTTTGAACAGTTGACCCCAAGTATTTAAACTCATCCACCTTCATCACCTCCTTGCATCCTCACCATTCCACTGTCCTCCCTCTCGTTCACACATATGTATTTTGTCTTGCTCCTACTGACTTTCATTCCTCTTCTCGCCACCTCCACCTCTCCAGGCTCTCCTCAACTTGCTCTCTACTGTTGCTACAGATCACAATGTCATCCACGAACATCAGAACAACAGCCCACGGAGACTCATGCCTGATCTCGTAGGTCAACCTGTCCATCACCATTGCAAACAATAAAGCGCTCAGAGCTGATCCTTTATGTAATCCCATCTCCATCCTGAATCCATCCGTCATTCCTACTGCACACCTCACCACTGTCACACTGCCTTCATACATATTCTGCACCACTCTTACATACTTCTCTGCCACTCCCAACTTCCTCTTACAATACCACACCTTCTCTCTCAGCACCCTGTCATATGCTTTCTCGAAATCCAGACACAATGTAACTCCTTCTGATGTTCTCTATACTTCTCAATCAACATTTTTAAAGCAAATATCGCATTTGTAGTGCTCTTTCGTGGCATAAAACCATACTGCTGCTCGCTAATCATCACCTCTCCTTTTAACCCAGTTTCTACTACTCTTTCCTATATCTTCATGCTTTGGCTGAGCAACTTTATATCTCTGTAGTTACTACAGCTCTGCACAACACCCTTATTCTTGAAAATCGGTACCAGTGTGCTTCTTCTTCACTCCTCAGGCATCCTCTCACTTTCCAAGATTGTGTTAAAAAATCTAGTTTAAAAACTCCACTGCCATTTCTCCTAAACACCTCTATGTCTCCACAGGTATGTCATCTGGACCAACCACCTTTCCACTCTTCATCCTTTTCATAGCCGCCCTCACTTCCTCCTTGTTAATCTACTGCACTTCCTGAATCACTATCCCCACACCATCCAATCTTCTCTCTCTCATTTTCTTCATTCATCAGCCCCTCAAAGTATTCATGCCACCTTCTCAACACACTCTCCTAGCTTGTCAGCACATCCCCATCTCTATCCTTGATCACCCTAATCTGCTGCACATCCTTCTCAGCTTAGTCCCGCTGTCTAGCCAATCTGTACAAGTCCTTCTCTCCTTCCTTAAGAGTCCAACCTCTCATACAAATCACCAAATGCCTTTTCCTTTTCCTTCACCACCTCTCTCTTCACTTAATGCCGCATTTCCTTGTACTCCTGTCTAGTTTCTGCATCTCTCTGATTATCCCACTTCTTCTTTGCCAACCTCTTCCTCTGTATACTTTGCTGTACTTCCTCATCCCACCACCAAGTCTCCTTGTCTTCCTTCCTCTGTCCAGATGACACACTAACTACCTTACCAGCTGCCTCCCTCACTTTTTCTGCAGTGCTTGCCCAGCCATCCGGCAACTGTTCACTACCACCTAGTGGCTGTCTTAACTCCTCCCTCAACTCCACACAAGTCTTCCTTCTTCAACTTCTACCATTTGAGCCTTGGCTCTGCCTTCACTCTCTTCCTCTTCTTGATTTCCAAAGTCATCCTACAGACCACCAGCCGATTCTGTCTAGCTACGTTTTCCCCTGTCACCACCTTGCAGTTTTCCATCCTTTTCAGATCGCGCCTCCTGCATAAGATAGAGTCCACCTGTGTGCACTTTCATCTGCTCTTATACACTGCTCAATAAAATAAAGGGAACACCTAAAAACACAATATAGACCTCGATGAATGAAATATTTCAGCTGAAAATCTTTATTTATTAGACAGAGGAATGTGTCTAGAGCAAAATAACCTAAGAATGATCAATGGAAATCAAAATCATTAGCCCATTAAGGTCTGGATTCAGAATCATACTCAAAATCAAAGTGGAAAATGAGTACATAGGCTGATCCAACTTCTGTGGAAATTCTTCAAGACGATTCAAAATGAGGCTCAGTAGTGTGTGTGGCCTCCACGTGCCTGTATGCACTCCCTACAACGTCTGGGCATGCTCCTGATGAGACGACGGATGGTCTCCTGAGGGATCTCCTCCCAGACCTGGATCAGGGCATCGGTCAACTCCTGGACAGTCTGTGGTGCGACATCGCGTTGGCGGATGGTACGAGACAGGATGTCCCAGAGGTGCTCGATTGGATTCAGGTCTGGGGAACGTGCAGGCCAGTCCATAGCATCAATGCCCTCGACATACAGGAACTGCTGACACACTCTGGCCACATGAAGACGAGCATTGTCATGCATGAGCAGGAACCCAGGGCCCACTGCACCAGCATATGGTCTGACAATGGGTCTGAGGATCTCATCCCGGTACCTAATGGCAGTCATGGTACCTCTGGCTAGCACGTAGAGGTCTGTGCGGCCCTCCAAGGATATGCCTCCCCAGACCATCACTGACCCACCGCCAAACCGGTCATGCTGGAGGATGTTGCAGGCAGCAGAACGTTCTCCACAGTGTCTCCAGACTCTCTCACGTCTGTCACATGTGTTCAGTGTGAACCTGCTCTCATCTGTGAAGAGCACAGGGCGCCAATGGCGAACCTGCCAACCAAGATGTTCTCTGGCAAAGGTCAATCGGGCTGCACGGTGTTGGGCTGTGAGCACAGGCCCCAATTGTGGACAGCGGGCCCTCATACCATCCTCATGCATTCTGTTTCTCACTGTTTGAGCAGAAACCTGCACATTAGTGGCCTGTTGAAGGTCGTTTTGTAGGGCTCCGGCAGTGCTCCTCCTGTTCCTCCTTGCACAAAGGACCAGATAGCGGTCCTGCTGCGGGGTTGTTGTCCTCCTGCGGCCCCCTCCACGTCTCCTGGTGTACTGGCCTGTCTCCTGGTACCTCCTCCATGCTCTGGACACTGTGCTGGGAGACACATCAAATCTTCTTGCCACAGCACGCATTGATGTGCCATCCTGGATGAGCTGCACTACCTGAGCAACTTCTGTAGGTTGCAGATACCGCCTCATGCCACCTCTAGTGGTGAGGGCACTAGCAAAATGAAAAATTAACCAAAGATCGGCCAGAAAAGATGAGGACAGGCAAATGGTCTGTGGCCACCACCTGCAAATCCATTCCTTTTATAGGGGTTGTCTTGCAAATTGTCTAATTTCGACCTGGTGGAAATTAGACAATTTACCAACAGGTGAAATTGAGTCACAAATCAGTGTTGCTTCCTAACTGGACAGGTTGATATCTCAAAAGTGTGATTGACTTGGAGCTACATTGCATTGCTTATGTGTTCCCTTTATTTTTTTGAGCAGTGTATATCACCCTGTATTCCTAACTCTTCTTGAAATATTCTTGAAAATTTCCCCACAGCCATTTCCATTCTTTTCACAAAATCCACCACAATCTGTTCTTCCATATTCCTCTCCTTGACACCACACCTAACCATCACCTCCTCATCAGCTGTGTTCGCTTCACCAACATGTCTATTGAAGTCTGTTCCTATCACCACTCTCTCCTCCTTATGTACAGTCTCTACCACTTCATCCAACCCACTCCAGAATTCTTCTTTCTCTTCCATATCACACTCAACTTGCAGGGCATATGCACTGGTAACATTTATCATCACATCTTCAGTTTCCAGCTTCATACTAATCACTCCGTCCGACATGCTCTTCACCTCCAACACACTCTTGACTGTCAGATTGTTGAACTTTAAACTGTTTAGTTGTGAATCTAGGAACTGAAAAAAGGAACTGATAAGCCACTGTAAGGACAAGCAGGACCAAGAATTCCAAAGTACCTGTACTCGTACTGGTTATAAGATAAAATAAACGTTCTATTCATATATCATCAAAACCAAAAACCCACATCTATTGCAACGTTATCAGCCCTGGACAAATGCTGTTTGCATTAACTGTGCAGTAAAGCTTGCCTATGTGATGTAGGCTGTCTTTGAATTAAGTATAGCCTAACTTTGTCAACTCATGACAAAGTCATGAATGCGACACAAGCATCTTTACAAATTCCATAGTCTATAAAAAGCTATACTAAAATGTAAGTCTTGGCTATGGTATGCTCAATTTCTAAACTAGAACGCCAGTGAATGAAGAAGTGTCTGCACCATTGCATGATCTGGAACGAGAGGGGATGATTAAGCTGACATATACATAGCATATAATAATGATATGTAATTGTACATTATGTAGGTTGGAATTATTCTTTTTTATATAAAGAAATTACCTTTCCAGCAAGTTGTTAGTGTCTGAATCCCCATGGTCATAGCATCGTCCAAAATCAGCCCATGTATGACTGATTGGTTCCCAGTAGTTCTTGAAGTAATTGCATACCTCTGGATAGTCAGCACACTCCTCAAGAAAGGTCTCAGCAACTTTCTCAAAGTCAGTTTTCTGTGGATAAAAAGAAGTGTTATTGTCAGTCTGCAGTGTACCAAACCTAAAAATTCTAACTACAACAGGATCATTTTGAGTAAAATAAAACATTCATGAGCACAATCTATTGCTGTGCTCAATTTTAGCAATATATTGTGCTCATGAATCGAGTTACCAATAGATTTGTGCACAATCTATTGCTAACTCGCTAACCCTGGAGTGGCCTATATAGCTACGTCTCTAGGTAGCTTACTAGACTATAAAGGTTAAATAAGTTAAAGTTAGTTTGTTCAGTTTTGCTGAGGATTTTACTAAATTCGATTTGGAAAAGCACAGCTTACCTCCAGCACGGCACGGCACGAAGGAATTCTAGAGGAAAAAAAAAAAGCGGGCTCAGCAGGAGCAGCACACTGATGATGTTGATCGCAATGTCGGTCCGGGAACACAATGTGGAATGTTGATCCAGGAACATATCCTACTTGGCAAAATCACGTCGTGCCATTCTTGACATACCCATCCTTCAGAATTATCCCGACCCATTTCTCCTCTTATCCACACCATTGTAAAAGAGTTTGAGCCCACCTCCGATGCTCCTGGCTTGACTACCCTTCCACCAGGTCTCTTGCACACACAGTATATCTACCTTCCGTCTCTTCATCATGTCAGCCAGATCTCTCCCTTTACCAGTCAGTGTCAACATTCGAACTTCCGACTCTCACCTCCACACTCTTACCCTTCCTCCTCTCCCGCTGCCTCTAGAGTCTAGACATGCCTTCCCCCTCTCCTTATCCTTCGCCCAACAGTAGCATAGTTTCCACCGGCACCCCGCTGACCAACAGTACCGGTGGCGGTCGTTGGTAACCCGGGCCTCGACCGATTCGGAAATCTGATTTGTGATCAGCATATTTGATTTGGCAAAGGTTTTACACCGGATGCCCTTCCTGACGCAACCTCCCCCATTTATCCGGTCTTGGGACCGGCACTAAGAATGCACTGGTTTGCACATCCTCACTGGCTGGGTTACACACAGTTTGGTCCACTTGGGACCAAAATGAGTGAAAGTCCACCCTCCTGTCCTTTTTTGATGCAGATGTGTCTTTCGTTTTCTCAACTCCTGTATTAATGTTGACTCAGTCGCCAGGTTTGTCAGTCTTTCTTGCCCACATGTGTTACGTTCATGACAAATTCTTCATGTCGTCAAATTCGTTTGTAACCCAAGAATGGTTACTTGAGGACGAAGCTGCTTCGTCAAACAAAACGCATGGCCAACAAAACAGTTTGCGCAGCGCTCCTGAGCCTGCTATCAATTTTACTCGCAAATACGCTCCACTCTGAAGCAGTGTGATCCTGGACCTGAAATCCTCTGCATTATGTTCAGTTTAGGAGTTGGTCTTCAATTATATTTCATTTGTAGCAGGTGTCCATATTTTAATTTCCAAAATTATTGAAAAGCAGGTATTGCTGTATATCCCCTTCCATTGCTTAGCGTTCCTTTTAGCTAGCTTTAGCAGGCTACACAATTTACGACACTACAGTGAAATTCGAAAAAGTTGGATTGTGACTGGTCGAAAAGTAAGATGCGGCTAGCCTCCTGTTGAGCTTTTTCTCGCGCGGTTGGAGTTACAGAATTTTCCTTGATAACTCAAAAAGGAAATCAATTCAGAGTGGGTTTTTTTTTTGTTTTTAATCAAGGGTCAGCCACACGACGACACCTGGCGGTAACCGGAACAAAATTGCAACGTTTTTAGAAAGAAAGAAAGCCACTTTATTTTTGCCATTGTACAGTTGTTGTTATCCTCGCGCACCAGAACCCGACCCGTGTGGCGAAACCGAAGGCAGACAGACACAGCATGACTTCAAAATCCAAAAAGGTGGTTTTATAGTGGGAGGGGAATGTATGGTGCGAAAAACGTTCTGTTAGTGGGATGTGTGAATAAACTATGTGTGGTGTCCCGTGGTTTGCGTGTATAACTATGTGAGTGTTCTTAGCCTATGTGTGGTGCGGTATGTAAATGACCAGGAGGTGTTGAAATAATGTGCGTGCACCTGGCAAGAAAGTCCAGTCCGTGATCCAAGAGGGGTTGTCCGAGGAAGTTCCGGGTCCGAGATCCGGGAAGTCGAGTCCGAAAGGAGGGGTCCAGGTAGAGGGACAAGGGGGGAGATCGCAGGAGAGGTCCGGGGAAAAACGTGAAGGTCGCTGGGGACGAGGAAGACGCGGGGAGCCGTGGAAGTCGCGGAGGGAGAGTCTTGGGAGGAAACAGAGACACTGTAGAGGAGCTCAAGCAGGAGTCGTGACAACTTTCTCTTTCGGCTACACAACGTGCACCATTTATTCCTTCCACCATTACAACAACAACAAAAAAAACCCGCAGCGGAAGTGTGTCACTGCAAACCCGAACTGAGAAAACAGCAGCTGTAAACCAATGTTCCTACTAGCTCAATAAGGGGAATTATGTAGCCCCATAACCACTACACACGTCCCCCCAGAATTCGCCTTAATACGAAAAGTCAGTGTGGCGAGGGGGGCGGATCTCTCTGCCCGAACGGCTCCGCTGAACAGGAGCTGGGGGCTGGTTAACCGCAGGCAAAGCAGCAGAGTCCTCACAGCTGGACCGGGGAAAGGGAGGGGCTGGGGAAGCAGGGGGCGGCTCTTCGGGGGAGGGGGGCAGAGGAGGGGGGCGCCCCCGCCGTGGGGGCAGGGCAAGACCAACAGGGCGGTCTAAGTACAGGTGAGCAGGCTTGAGGCGGTCCACAGAAACCCGCTCCAGCCTGCTGCCAACCTCCACCACAAAGTGCTTATCTCCAATGTCCCGTACCTGAAATGGGCCGTCGTAGGGTGGCTGCAGGGGACCGCGGTGCGCGTCGTGACGGATGAAAACATACTCCGCCGACCGCAGCTCCGTGGGGACATAGGACTGAGAGCCGCCATGCTGAGAAGTGGGGACCGGTGCAAAAGCCCTGGCTTCCTCCTGCAGCGCAGTCCGTTGGCATCTGGCGGACCAGGGAGCTGTGGCGGTGGGAAGGAAATCCCCGGGAACCGAAGTGGCTGTCCGTAGACCAGCTCGGCGGATGAGGACTGGAGGTCCTCCTTGGGAGCCGTCCTGAGCCCAAGCATGACCCAAGGCAGTTTGTCGACCCAGCGGTCGTCCTTGAGAGTAGCCCGCAATGCGGCCTTCATCGAGCGATGGAACCTCTCGACCAATCCATTCGCCTGAGGGTGATATGCTATGGTGCGATGGAGCCTCACCCCTAAACCCGCGGCGATCTCCTCCCAGAGCGCTGACGTGAATTGCGGCCCTCTGTCCGAGGAGAGGTCAGATGGGGTGCCAAAGCGGGCGACCCAGGTTCCGATGAACGCTCGGGCAACCTCAGGCGCTGTCGTGGACGAAAGCGGGACGGCCTCTGGCCATCGCGTGGTCCTGTCGACCATGGTGAGCAGGTATGTGAAACCACGGGAGGGGAGTAGGGGGCCTACCAGGTCCACATTCACGTGGTCGAACCTCCTCTCAGGTACCGTGAAAGGTATCAGGGGCGCTTTGACGTGCAGGAGCACTTTGGAGCGTTGGCACTCCACACAGGTGTCAGCCCAGTCCCTCACACCCTTTTGCCGCCACCAACCTCTGTGAAGGCTTTCTGCCAAGGTGAGACAGCCCATGGACTGCGTCGAAGACCCGTCGCCTCCAAGCAGTCGGAACGACTGGTCGGGGCTGACCCGTAGAGACGTCGCACAGGAGCGTGGCGCCGGCGTCGTCGAAAGCCTCCTCCAACTGCAGCCCTGTGTCGGCGGTCCTGCATGCCTGCACTCCTGGGTCGGCGGCCTGGTCAGCCGCCATCTGGCTGTAGTCGAGTCCCAAATGGGCGGCACCAGCGATGGCCCGGGAGAGACAGTCAGCGACCGGGTTGGACTTCCCATCGACATGCCTCACGTTGGTGGTAAACTCTGAGATGTAGGCCAACTGTCGCTGCTGGCGGGCTGACCACGGCTCTGCCACCTTGGCCATCGCGAACACCAGCGGTTTGTGATCGACGAAAGCCGTGAACTGACGGCCCTCCAGTAGGAAACGAAAGTGCCTAACAGCGAGGAAAAGGCCAAGCAGCTCACGATCAAAGGTGCTGTATTTACGCTCTCTCAGGTTCAACTGCCGGCTGAAGAAGGTAAGCGGCTGCCACGCACCGCTCGCCCACTGCTCGTAAACCGCACCGACAGCGTAGTCCGAAGCATCCGTCGTGATGGCAATGGGCGCTCCAGACACAGGGTGTGCCAGCATCGCCGCGTCAGCCAGGGTGGCCTTCACATCCTTAAAAGCCGTGTCCCTCTCTGCAGACCAGTCCACAGCGTGTTTGGGGGCTGTGCCCTTCAGAGCCTCATATAGGGGGCGGAGGAGATCGGCAGCCCGGGGGATAAACCGGTGGTAGAAGGACACCATGCCAATGAACTCCCGGAGGGACTGGGCCGTGTGTGGGCGTGGAAAGTCCGCGACGGCCTCCACCTTAGATGGAAGGGGGGCCGCCCCGTCCTTGGTGACCCGGTGGCCCAGGAAGTCGATGGTGCTCAGACCAAACTGGCATTTGGCCGGGTTAACTATCAACCCGTGCAGGCGGAGTCTCTCGAAAAGGGCTCTGAGGTGGGACAAGTGTATTGTATTTAGAAATCACGTCAGGACACAGCGCTGTCGCTCGACACAACCTCTCCATAGCATTCTTTATTCAGACTGACACAGCATCAAAGGCAGACCCGATCAACAACCCAGAGCCCGCAGGCATCACCAATCGATCCCAGCACAACAGAACAGCACCAAATCAAATGCAGCACTGTCGATGTGTGCATACATAACATTCCCCCCCCCCCCCGGCAGGATTTCAAACATGAAAGGTTGACACAAAGTCCTCTAGGTGGCCAGGGCGTAAACGTGTGCGAACAGGTCGCGGGGCGGCCTGAGGCTGGGCAGGCCGAGGTGGGGAGGGAGATGGCAGGGGAAGCTGAGGCCCAGAAATGTCTGGGGCCCGTGTAGGAGCTGCATGAAGCCCCGGGGCGTCTCGCCATGCTGAGGGAATGGCTATGGTTGTGTCACCAGCTGTGTGTGGCGGAGCTGACACCTTCCGTAGACGACTGGAGTGCCACCGAGTGCCATCGCTGAGGAGGTAAGTGGCTGGGCCCAGCTGACGGGTGACTTGGAGAGGAGAGGACCAGTATGAAGCCATTTTATTGTCCCTGTGGGGCCTGCGGACCCTGACCCAGTCTGACACATTGATGTCTGGCACCCTGGTTCGTTTTGACTGGTCAAACCGTTGCTTCATCCGCGTCTGCTGATGAGTGACTGAGGCTCTGACCCCAGAGGGAGGTGCCTGAGGTGTGGAGAGGCGGAGCCTGTCAAGGGGCATGCACAGTTCCCGGCCTAGCATGAGAGAGGCTGGGGAGACGCCTGTGGTCGAGTGCTGTGTGGCCCGATAGTGCAGCAGAGTGTGACGGATGGCCTGCGTGAAAGAGCACCCTTGGGCCGTGTGTGCTCTGAGGCCGTTCTTCAGTGACTGGTGAAAACGTTCAATGCCGCCATTGGCCTGGGGGTGGTAGTACGCAGTGCGTATATGACGGATGCCCTTGCTTTCGAGATAAGCAGTGAACTCAGCAGAGACCAGCTGAGGGCCGTTGTCAGTGGTGATGGCCTTTGGGAGGCCCCAGCGAGAGAAAAGAGAGTCCAGGAAGTCGATGATGATCTGTGAGGTCACAGTGCCGGAAGTGGTGAGTTCAGGCCATTTTGAGTGTAGATCGTAGGCGACCACCATGAAGCGTTGGTGGTGGGGAACTCCATGGATCTCACCACAAACGTCCAACTGCAGGTGTTCCCAGGGCTGAGAGGGCCAGGCGAGAGGTTGCAGGGGTGGGGGAGCCTGGTGGCCAGTCTTGCCACTCACAAGGCAGGCAGAACAGTCCTTCACCAGAGCCTCAATATCTCTGTCTATCCCCGGCCACCACACAAGGTCTCGGCAGCGCTGTTTCAGTTTCACAATGCCCAGGTGGCCTTCATGCGCCGTATTCAAAACACGTGCACGGAGAGCAGCTGGGACCACTGTGCAAAACCCACGTGCCACGCAGGTGTCGTTCCAGCAGGAGAGCTCCTGTCTGACTCGGGCGAACGCAGCCAGCTCCTCTGGGACCTTGTGAGGCCAGCCGTTCTGGATGTAGGTGCGGAGCTGGGAGAGGACAGGGTCCTGTTCGGAGGCTGCCCTCAGCTCCTGCAGAGAGACAGTGGCCTGGAGGGGTGTGTGTAGCATTTGGACAATGTCCTTTTCCACACAGTCAGTGTCCGTCTGTGGAGCTGGGGTGGAGACAGAGCGAGAGAGCAGGTCGGCGACAACATTGTCTCTGCCTGGGGTGAACTGCAGGCTGAAGTTGTACTGGCGGAGGCGGTCAGACCAGCGGTGCAGCCTCAGGGGTTTGTGGCCTGTCCCAGATGTGGACAGCAGCGCTGTCAGGGCCTGGTGATCTGTCCTGAGGGTGAAGGAGCGGCCATAGAGGTAGAGGTGCCACCTTTCACAAGCCCAGATACAGGCTAACGCCTCACGCTCACCCACGGAGTACCGCTGCTCAGTCAGGTTGAGGGCACGGGGGGCGAAGGCAATGGGCTTCTCCACACCGTTCTGGGTTTGAGACAGCACGGCCCCTATCGCTGTGGCTGATGCGTCACAGGTCACAAAGGTGGAGCTGGAGATGTCGAAGTGAGCCAACACTGGTGGTGAAGTCAGTTGAGTCTTGAGATCACGCACAGCGTCACTGCATGCCTTTGACCACACCCATGGCTTGTCTTTACGCAGCAGCTGGCGCAGGGGGGCTGTGGTTGCAGAGTACTGGGGAAGAAACCTCAGTTAGTAACTTGTCATACCCAGGAAGGAGGCGACCTGGGCGGCCGAGCTGGGCTCAGGGATGGCCTGAATGGCGTCCACGTTGGATTGTAGTGGAGTTACACCGCTCGCTGACAGCCGGAACCCCACGAAGTCGATGGCTGGCACAGAGAGGACACATTTCTCAGCATTGAGAGTTAGCTTGTGCTTGGACAGGGCTGCGAAGACCATGTTAAGGCGCTTGTCGTGGATTTCACTGGTGGGCCCGTGTACCACTATATCGTCCAGATAAATGGCCATGCCCAGTATGCCAGCCAGCACAGAGACCATGATTTTCTGGAAGCAGCTAGGGGCGGAGCTGAGACCGAAAGGCATCCTGGTGTAGCGAAACACTCCTGCATGTGTCACAAAGGCTGTGAGGTTTCGGCTGCTGGGGTGGAGGGGCACCTGTAAGTACCCCTGTCTGAGGTCGAGCTTGGAGAACACCTCAGAGCCATAGAACTGAGCAGTGAGTTCTTCTGAGGTGGGCAGTGGATACTTATCAGGGACCACTGCCTTATTTACTGCACGTAGATCGACGCAGACACGCAGGCCCCCCGACTTCTTCTTAGCCACCACGAGGTTTGAGACCCAAGGTGACGCGTCCACCGGTTCAATGATGCCAGCTTCCAGCAGTTGTTGCAGCTCGGCGGAGACCCCATCACGGAGAGCCAACGGGATGCGGCGCAGTGGTTGGATGACAGATTTCACAGCAGGGTTGAGGAGAGGTTGATGGGTGAAGGCGGAGAGGCAGCCCAGCCCCATAAACAGCGATGGCCACTTCTGCTGCCAAGGTGTGGCGACAGTCAGGATTGCTGCCCCCCTTGTGTCTAAGAGGGAGAACCCCAGAGCGGAGAACAGGTCCAGGCCCATCAGGTTGACCCCACAGCGTGCCACATGAAAAACTGCATTGGGCACCAGCTTGGTTCCATAGCGGACAGTCACTTGGAGAGAGCCAACCAGATCGATTTTGGAGTCACCATACCCACAGAGGACAGCTGAGGGTGCGGACAGTGGCAGTGAACCGAAAAATTGACTGTAGGTATCAACATTCAGGAGAGACACACTTGCACCGGTGTCCAACAGCAGGGGGATGCACACATCATTAATGTTGACTGTGCATGATTTGAATGACACTGGCCCAGAGCTCACCTTGTGAATGACGGCGGTTGAAGACTGGGGGGTGTGGCCCTCTGACCCAGCCGGGGAAGATCGACAGACGTTGGCAAAGTGATTGTGCTTACCGCAGCTACGGCATGTCTGGCCACGGGCAGGGCAGTTCTGAGCCCTTGAAACATGAGACCGAGACCCACAGTTACCACAGGACTGGTGAGGGCGGGGCCGAGGACGCCGTCGTTGCAGTTGCAAGACGTCCCCAGTGGAGTCGGCGCCCGCCTCGCTCTGGTTGGGTTGCGTCCCGAGGGGCAGCCGTGAGTAGAGGGAGGAGTCGTTGGCAGCTTGACTGGAGGTGGCCACTTGCTGTGTATTTAGCATAGCAGCACACTCAGCTGCTCCCTCAACCTGTAGTGCGATGGTAATTGCTCTGGACAGCAGCAGATCGTCTTTTTCCAGCAGGAGAGTCTCACGCACCTTTGCGTTGTTGGTGTGTTCGATTAGCTGGTCGCGAACCATCTCGTCCTGAAGCGCGCCAAACTTGCATGAGCTAGCTAGCCCTAGCAAATTAGCTACGTACTGCCGCACAGACTCACCAGGCAGTTGGTGTCGCTGACGGAATATAAATCGCCGAAGGAGGGCACTCTGTGGAGCAGCGAAATGGGTGCTCATAAGTCCCACAGCTTCGGCAAAGCTTGTGACGTTCCCCAGAGACCCGAGCACACGATGACCCTCTGCTCCCAAGCAGTGTAGCAACAGAGCCGTCTTCCTAGCCTGGCTCACGTCGTCGAGCCCTGAGGCGATGATGTAATTTTCAAAACTATGTAGCCAGCGAGTCCATGGTACCGGAGGCTCGCCAGGTAATGCCAGGAAGGGGGCAGGTGGTGGGAGAGAGATATCAGCCATCCTCGTCGCCAATATTGTATTTAGAAATCACGTCAGGACACAGCGCTGTCGCTCGACACAACCTCTCCGTAGCATTCTTTATTCAGACTGACACAGCATCAAAGGCAGACCCGATCAACAACCCAGAGCCCGCAGGCATCACCAATCGATCCCAGCACAATAGAACAGCACCAAATCAAATGCAGCACTGTCGATGTGTGCATACATAACAAAGTGCTCGGACACGGAGGTGCTAGCGACCAGGATGTCATCCGGGTACACAAAGAGGAAAGGCAGGTCCCGCAACACTGAGTCCATGAGGCGTTGGAAGGACTGCGCGGCGTTCTTAAGCCCAAACGGCATGCGCAGGAACTCGAACAGTCCGAACGGAGTTGTCACAGCCGTTTTGGGGACATCAGCGGGATGGACGGGCACCTGGTGGTATTGTTGATTGATATTAAATATAATCCGAGTGTATTTTGTATTACTCTGTATGTAACCAATGTATGTAACCAGAACAGAGGTTGAAGAAGACACCTTCATGTAGACAAATATATTGCAGGTCTCCCACAAGAATGTGGGTAGGGGAGGGGGTTGCCCCCCCCTGGGGCCTTGGGAGAGACACCGTGTCTGGTATGAGGAGGACCCCCTGCTAAGATCAGTAGGTTGAAACAGGATGAGCACTTCTTAAAGCTCAACCACCAAAAGGTTCTATTGATAGGATAATCAAGACCAGAGGTGTCGTAAAGGAGAAGCAGGGTGGGTCTATATAACCCACCAGGACACACAAAGAAGTCAGACACACACGACGGATTGGCAGTGGGTCTCCAGATCTGTACTCAAATAAAATCATTTTAATCTCCTAAAACGTGTGGCTGTTTTCTTCACATCAACGGACCCGAGGACGAGGACCACGAAGGTGATTTCTCAACAGTATCCACGGACGACGTCCACCTTGGAAAAGATCACTTTCCCAGCCAGGTGGGCGGAGAAATCTTGGATATGAGGGACCGGGTAGCGGTCCGGTGTTGTTGCGTCATTGAGCCGACGGTAGTCACCACATGGACGCCACCCACCGCCAGGCTTAGGCACTATGTGGAGGGGTGTGTTAAAGTGTGTTGTTACCTTCTACTAATGAGACGTTACAATTCGTTTCAACCCCACGGGGCTATAAACTTTAATAATAACTTCGGCACGTAAGGTTATGCATCATGCTCGGTCCGTTATTCCAGGTGCAACAACCTAAACGACCCCTGTGTAAACAAGGAACTAAACAATGGTTCCTAACAATAGTTCCTATTGTTACAGGGTGAAGCCCACGGGCTGCTGAAGCGACGGATGATGCCGAGGCGCTCCATGTTCTCAAACTCCGCCTTGGCGACAGAGAGTTTGGTCGGGTCGAGGCGCCGAGCTCGGGCGTGCACCGGCGGGCCGGTGGTGACGATGTGGTGCTCAACCTCATGTTTGGTCGTAGATGACGAGAATGTGGGCTGAGTGAGGTCAGGGAACTCGGAGAGAAGATGGAGAAACACGTCCTCATTGGAGAGCATGCTGGACAGCCTGACGGAGCCTGTATCGCTGAGTGCACACGCGTGTGAAGCGAAGGTGACGGCGTCAATCAGGCGTCGATTCCTGACGTCCACCAGCAGCCCATGAGCACAAAGAAAATCTGCACCGAGGAGGGGAGATGCCACGTCGGCGGTGACAAAATCCCAGCTGAACCGCTGTCCGTTAAAACACATGTCAATGTGCCTCGTGCCGTACGTACGGATAGTGCTGCCGTTAGCAGCTTCCATGGGAGGGCCGTGAGCGCCCGACAGGGCGTCCACACTCGATGCAGGTACGACACTCCTCTGCGCCGCAGTGTCGCATAGGAAACGCCGCCCCGAGATGGAGTCTCGCAGGAAAAGTAGCCTGTTGTCCTCCACGCCGACGCCCATGGCCACTAGTGAGCGTCGGTCTTGGCGTTTCCCGACGAGCTGAAATTGCACGGGGAGGTGCACTTTTTCGCCTTGGCCCCGAACTTTGCATGGTAAAAGCACAGGCCGGGCTCCTGTCGCCAACCGGGGGTTGCCGCGGCGACCACCATGGAGTCACCAGGTGGTGGCGTGTGGGGGTGGGCAGGGGTGAGCGCGGACGCGCAGTGCTGCTGTTGGCTGGCCAGGAAGAACCTGTCAGCTTCTTCAGCTAGCTTGCGGCAATCGGTAATGCTGGTGTTAGCCAAAGCGGTCCGCACCGGCGCAGTCAGTTGTCGCAGAAATAGTTGTACAAAGAGGAAATCAGCTGTGTGCGCCGGTCCCAGCAGATTCAGCATTTTGTCCATTAGCTCGGATGGCTTGCTATCACCCAAGCCTTGCAGAGAAAAGAGACGGTGGGCCCTCTCGGCGTCGGAAAGTTCACAAATCTTCAAGAGGTGATCTTTGAGCCCCTTGTATTTGTCTGCCGCCAGAGGATTTGTAAGGAGACTCACCACTCTAGTTGCAGTCGAACATCCGAGCGCCGATACCACGTAGTAGTATTTAGTAGCATCATCCGTTATTTTGCGGATAGCAAACTGCGCTTCCGCCTGGGCGAATCATGTCGTTGCCGATGACTTCCAGAACTCTGGCAATTTGAGAGAAACCGCGTTGATTTCGTCAACCATGTTCGTTCGAAAGATTGTCTCTGATAACTACCAAGAGACAAACGTCGGGGTCACCAGTGTAGAGGAGCTCAAGCAGGAGTCGTGACAACTTTCTCTTTCGGCTACACAACGTGCACCATTTATTCCTTTCACCATTACAACAACAACAAAAAATCCGCGCAGCGGAAGTGTGTCACTGTAAACCCGAACCGAGGAAACAGCAGCTGTAAACTAACGTTCCTACTAGCTCAATAAGGGGAATTATGTAGCCCCATAACCACTACAACACGAAGATAAGACACTGGGGAATAAACAGAATGCAAAGAACGCTGGAGGGCTTGTCAGAGCTTTACCGCAGGGCTCAGTATGTCGAAGCACGGAGTGGTGTTCTGGGAGACTTCTTGTAGAGGGCTGCCTGATTGCCACAGGTGTGCCTGATGGATAATGGCAAACACCTGGTGCAGTGCAGCGCTCGTCTCCTCAGAGCGCGAGCCGAGCGCTCGGATGTTTCCGGCACGTCCGAGCTGGGGGAGTGGCTTGAACGTGCCGGGGAGGCAGCTCGGGGCGGTGTACAGCAGGTGTAACCACAACAGTTGTTCAGTTAACCCAGCCACTGAGGATGCACAAGCCAGTGCATCCTTAGTGCCGGTCCCAAGCCCGGACAAATGGGGAGGGTTGCGTCAGGAAGGGCGTCCGGCGTAAAATCTTTGCCAAAATCAAATATGTGGATCATAAATAAGATTTACATACCGGATCGGTCGAGCCCTGGGTTACCAACGACCGGCACCGGTACTGTTAACCAGCAGGGTGTCGGTGGAAACTATGCTACTGTTGGGCGAAGGAGAAGGAGAGGGGGAAGGCATGTCCAGAGGCAGCTAGAGAGGAGGAAGGTTAGGCGTGTGGAGGTGAGAGTTGGAACTTTGAATGTTGGCACTATGACTGGTAAAGGGAGAGAGCTGGCTGATATGATGGAAAGAAGAAAGGTAGGCATACTGTGTGTGCAAGAGACCAGGTGGAAGGGGAGTAAGGCCAGGAGTATCGGAGGTGGGTTCAAACTCTTCTACCATGATGTGAATGGGAGGAGAAATGGGGTAGGGGTAATTCTGAAGGAAGAGTATGTCAAGAGCGTGCTAGAGGTGAAGAGAGTGTCAGACAGAGTGATGAGTATGAAGCTGGAAATCGAAGGTGTATTGCTGAATGTTATCAGCGCATATGCCCCGCACGTTGGGTGTGAGATGGATGAAAAAGAAGAATTCTGGAGTGAGTTGGACGACGTGGTGGAGAGGGTACCCAAGGAGGAGAGAGTGGTGATTGGAGTGGACTTCAATGGACATGTTGGTGAAGGGAGCAGAGGGGATGAGGAGGTGATGAGAAGGTATGGAGTCAAGAAGAGAAATGTGGAAGGACAGATGGTGGTCGATTTTACGAAAAGGATGGAAATGGCTGGGGTGAATACATATTTCAAGAAGAGGGAGGAACACAGGGTGACATAAGAGTGGAGGAAAGTGCACACAGGTGGACTATATCTTATGTAGAAGGCGCGATCTAAAAGGGATTGGAGACTGCAAGGTGGTGATGGGGGAGAACGTAGCTAGGCAGCATTGGATGGTGGTCTGTAGGATGACTTTGGAGACCAAGAAGAGGAAGCGAGTGAAGACACAGCCGAAGATCAAATGGTGGAAGTTGAAGAAGGAAGACTGTTGTGTGGAGTTCAGGCAGGAGTTAAGACAGGCACTGGGTGGTAGTGAAGAGTTGCCAGATGGCTGGGCAACCACTGCAGAAATAGTGAGGGAGACAGCTAGGAAGGTACTTGGTGTGTCATCAGGACAGAGGAAGGAAGACAAGGAGACTTGGTGGTGGAATGAGGAAGTACAGCAAAGTATACAGAGAAAGAGGTTGGCAAAGAAGAAGTGGGATGGTAAGAGAGATGAAGAAAGTAGACAGGAGTACAAGGAGATGCAGCGTAAAGTGAAGAGAGCGGTGGCAAAGGCAGAGGAAAAGGCGTATGGTGAGTTGTATGACAGGTTAGACACTAAGGAAGGAGAAAAGGACTTGTACCGATTGGCTAGACAGAGGGACAAAGCTGCAAAGGATGTGCAGCAAGTTAGGGCGATCAAGGATAGAGATGGAAATGTGCTGAGAAGCGAGGAGAGTGTGCTAAGAAGGTGGAAGGAATACTTTAAGGGGCTGATGAATGAAGAAAATGAGAGAGAGAGAAGGCTGGATAATGTAGAGATAGTAAATCAGGAAGTTCAGTGGATTAACAAGGAGGAATTGAGGGCAGCTATGAAGAGGATGAAGAGTGGAAAGGCAGTTGGTCCTGATGACATACCTGTGGAGGCATGGAGATGTTTAGGAGAGATGGCAGTGGAGTTTTTAACTAGATTGTTTAACACAATCCTGGAAAGTGAGAGGATGCCTGAGGAGTGGAGAAGAAGCATACTGGTACCGATTTTCAAGAACAAGGGTGATGTGCAGAACTGTAACAACTACAGAGGTATAAAGTTGATCGGCCACAGCATGAAGATTTGGGAAAGAGTAATAGAAGCTAGGTTAAGAGGAGAGGTGATGATTAGCGAGCAGCAGTATGGTTTCATGCCAGGAAAGAGCACCACAGATGCGATGTTTGCTTTGAGAATGTTGATTGAGAAGTATAGAGAAGGCCAGAAAGAGTTGCATTGTATCTTTGTAGATTTAGAGAAAGCATATGACAGGGTGCCGAGAGAGGAGGTGTGGTATTGTATGAGGAAGTCAGGAGTTGCAGAGAAGTATGTAGGAGTGGTGCAGGATACGTATGAGGGAAGTGTGACAATGGTGAGGTGTGCGGTTGGAATGACAGATGGGTTCAAGGTGGAGGTGGGATTACATCAAGGATCGGCTCTGAGCCCTTTCTTGTTTGCAGTGGTGATGGACAGGTTGACAGACAAGATCAGGCAGGAGTCTCCATGGACGATGATATTCGCGGATGACATTGTGATCTGTAGCGAGAGTAGGGTGCAGGTTGAGGAGAGCCTGGAGAGGTGGAGGTATGCACTGGAGAGAAGAGGAATGAAAGTCAGTAGGAGCAAGACGGAATACCTATGCGTGAATGAGAGGGAGGACAGTGGAATGGTGAGGATGCATGGAGTGGAGGTGACAAAGGCATTTGAGTTTAAATACTTGGGGTCAACTGTCCAAAGTAACAGGGAGTGCAGTAGAGAGGTGAAGAAGAGAGTGCAGGCAGGGTGGAGTGGGTGGAGAAGAGTGTCAGGAGTGATTTGCGACAGAAGGGTACCAGCAAGAGTTAAAGGGAAGGTTTACAAGATGGTTGTGAGACCAGCTATGTTATATGGTTTGGAGACAGTGGCACTGACGAAAAGACAGGAGGCGGAGCTGGAGGTGGCAGAGTTGAAGATGCTAAGATTTTCACTGCGAGTAACGAAGAAGGACAGGATTAGGAACGATTATATTAGAGGGACCGCTCAGGTTGGACGGTTTGGAGACAAAGCAAGAGAGGCAAGATTGAGATGGCTTGGACATGTGTGGAGGAGAGATGCTGGTTATATTGGGAGAAGGATGCTGAATATGGAGCTGCCAGGGAAAAGGAGAAGAGGAAGGCCAAAGAGGAGGTTTATGGATGTGTTGAGGGAAGACTTGCAGGTGGCTGGTGTGACAGAGGAAGACGCAGAAGACAGAAAGAAATGGAAACGGATGATCCGCTGTGGCGACCCCTAACGGGAGCAGCCGAAAGTAGTAGTAGTAGTAGCACAGTTGTTCAGTTACAATGATTTTTTTTCCTCTGCATTTAACCCATTCTATTGTATAGGAGCAACGGGCGGCTGCAGTGCCCGGGGACCAACTCCAGTTCTTCTTTCCATTGCCTTAGTCAGGGGCACAGACAGGAGTATTACCCTTAACATGCATACCTTTTTGATTGTGGGGGGAAACTGGCGTACCCGGAGGAAACCCACACAGACACGGGGAGAACATGCAAACTCCACACAGAAAGGGCCTGGGATGGCCTGGGGTTCGAACCCAGGAACTTCTTGCTGTGAGGCAACAGTTCTAACCACTGGGGCACTATGCCCCCCCCCCCATTTATTTATTTGAATAAATACACAAAGAATCTCCAACTAAATTATGTTTGATTGTCATTACATAACTTTTCTTTTTTCTTCTTCTCATATTTCAGAGGAGGCATTGCCTCCCTTGCCTCCTCTGACAAGCTGCCGCTGGGGACAACCAACATCATCCGTCCATCCATTATCTGAACCGCTTATCCTGCTCTCAGGGTCGCGGGGATGCTGGAGTCTATCAAGCAGTCACTGGGCGGCAGGCGGGGAGACACCCTGGACAGGCCACCAGGCCATCACAGGGTCGACACAGACACACATTCATACCCCGGGACAATTTAGTATGGCCGATTCACCTAACTTACATGTCTTTGGACTGTGGGAGGAAACCAGAGCCCCTGGAGGAAACCCACGCAGACACGGTGAGAACATGTGTACTCCACACAGAGGATGACCCGGGTTACCCACCATGGTTGGACTACTCAGGACCCTCTTGCCGTGAGGTGACCGCGCTGCGCCACCATGCTGCCCACAACCAACATCAATCTAGTGTAATTACACTGAGCTGATACTGTGCCAGTCTCAGTTGGTGGCTGCTGATCAAGTTTTGGTGAAACACACCCGCCACCAAACCAAAAATTAAGTCTTCATATGTATATACCAGTCCATATTTTAGCATATAAAGCCACCATGTGTACAAACTTTAACTGAAAAGATGTGTGACTTAGAATTGAATTAGGCCATAAAGAGTATGCAGAGCTCCAAATATCCAGGACCTAATGACTTCACCCCAGAGGTTTTTAAGACATTTTCAAAAGTTTTCTCTCATTTGCTGCTTGATGCTTTAAATGAAGTCCCCACTGCCTACCTTTCATCAAGCTTCCATCTCTCTTCTGTTGAAGGACAAGGTCCCACTCAGTCCAGCTTCCCACAGGTCTGTCAGTCTTTTGGATGCTGCCTTCACATCTAGAAAAGGTTCTCCCCACCATCGTTTCACCAGGTTTTTTTTTATAAAAAACAGATTCTTATTTTCCAATCTTTGCAAGCTGATCAAAATCATGTATTCCTCTATGCCAATCACTCAAAAAAAAAGAAGAAAAAGAAAAAGTAGTTCTCATCTCATTAGATGCCAATAAGGCTTTCAACCAGGTTGAGTAGGACTTTCTTCTGTTCTCAAGCGATTTGGATTTGGGGTAAAAAAAATCATTGCATGGGCAAAGCAGCTATCATCCTCTTGCATTAGTCCAGATCAACTTATTCAGATCAACATATTTCCCTCTTAATTATGTTATATGCAAATGATGTTAATGATGTTGTTACATTATGATTCTGTTAGTTTGGTGTATTCTGTCCTGGAGAGGGATCCCTCCTCTGGTGCTCTTCCTGAAGTTTCTCTCATATTTTTTTTTTTTCCTGATAAGTTATTTCTTGTGGAGGTTTTCCTCATTCCAGATTAGGGTTCAAGGATAGAGGGTGTTGCATGTCCTATTGTTGTATATTGTACTGATTGTAAAGGCCTTCGGGACTACCTTGTGAATTTGGGCTATACAAATAAATGTGACTTGACCGGACTTAAAGTTGCTGTAGGTAACTTTGGCGAGTAGAGCAATTTTGACACAACACACCACAAAATATCCCGCCCCCCCCGCTCTGCTTCCTCCTTCCTTCCCGTAACCCCTCCCTCCGAACCAGCTTCATGGGCGTGCATGAGTTTTCCATCATAATTAGCATTATGGGTTGTCAATCTATGCATGTAAAAAAAAAAAATCACAGCGAATTTCCTGGTTGTATCCTAGTTGTAGTAAAGTAGGGGTCCCAAACCTTTTTTGCACAGTGGACCGGTTTAATATTAACAATATTTTTATTTTTGCTGACTGGCCAACAGGCCCTGGCAGCGGCGGGGGCGGGGATCATGACCAGAATATAGGTTAGGCTTATAAATTAATAGCATCATAATATTTAAGTAACATTTGGATATTAAACACAGAGTGCATATTTTGCTCACATACATCCATCCATTATCCAAACCGCTTATCCTGCTCTCAGGGTCGTGGGGATGCTGGAGCCTATCCCAGCAGTCATTGGGTGGCAAGCAGGGAGACACCCTGGACTGGCCACCAGTCCAGTCCATCACAGTTTTTCCTCGCATGAACATTGCAACTCACCAATATCACTGAATCAGTGGGAGCCCTAGGCTTGTTTCCCTGCAACAAGACGGTCATGACATGTGAGTCATCGGTCGCAGTCAAGCCATATTTTGGGTATGACTCATCGTATTTCCTTTTGAAAGAAGGTTTCTTTTTTTTGCAGTCTCGGCCTCTGCTGTCGCTCCATTATCATCACCGTTAGACCTTTTATCTCCCCTACCTCTTCCGAAGAAACTCTCAAGTGATGTTTTTTACTCATGGTAGCTAGCAAGTTGCAACATACACATCGAGTAGGTAAGTGGGTGCTGCCTGACTGATGACTTTGCGTGCATTGCGTTACTCAAGTTTAACATCAGTATTCTCATTCTGTTGTGGGCATGACAGGGAATGTTGAGGAAAGTTGCAGCACAGGCAGACTGTGCCAAGTTCAATGCAATTACTGCACAAATAGCCTGTAATGTTGTATGTTTATTATTCCGTTTTTGTTTTTTTTTTGTTTTGTTTTTTTCAGTCTGGTGCCGGTCCATGGCCTGGTGGTTGGGGACCACTGTTGAAAAGCACTGTCTTACTTAGAGGTGAAGCATTTATAGAGATCACTATTTTCAAAAGGTGATCCAGCACCCCTGTGACTCTGAATTGGATTCAAGTGGGTATAGATGATAGATGGATTGTATATAATTTTCTTTTTCTTTGGTCAATCGCTGGTTCACCTGTTGCTTTAGAGAAACCTCTTCTGGCTAGTTTTCACTATAGATCCTGCTTGCTCTATCACGGCCCTAGGGGAGGATACAAGTGTGTGAGGGTGTTTGTGTGTACATAAATGCATGTAAGGAAAATGCGGGTGTTGGTTTGAGATTGTTCATCTGCAAATGGGTGGTGAAAACTGAGGTGACCATTTGAACAGGTCTGTACAGATATGTGTGACAGGGTAACTTAGGACAAATATTGACTTTAGCTTACACCGTGCACATATCAGATCTCAGATCTCTCAGAGTCAATAGGTATTGTTTTGTTTGATAACGGCCCATCATTTCTGTCAAGGCAAATAGTCTTCATTGGGGAGTTTAAAAGTATTCAAGTGAAGGAATGACACAAAAGGTGTCATGGTTTTTCAGCAGCCTTTAGGTTTCCTGTAAAGCAAATCCTTCAGTCTTTATTGAATCTTTAGTTTTGTATGTAATGTTGGAACATTTGGTGGCTGTCAAAGTTCTTTTTGGTAATTATGATACCTAGAAAATCAACAATTCTCTTGTGAACCTTGAATAAAGATATGCTTTTTGAAACTGCATTTAGTGGTTTATCTAAAAAATAAAAACTTCAATTTCAATGTCAAATAAAGACAGAGAATACAATATATTTTCAGGCCAGTATTGGTGATGAAAGATACAAACCAAGGTATGTGTTTGTACTTGTAGACTGTTAAATAGTGAATGAAGAGGTGGGACAATGCTCAACAAATTCTTTCACTGATCGTTATCTAAAAAGATTTGAATAAACGTCTTTTACTCAGTGATAAGCCTTTCCCGTTATGGAAAACAAATGAAAACAGGCCAAACACATAATTTGAGTTGTAATTTCTGATTCCTGAAAGAAATCATGTCATTAATGATGAAATACACAAGTATTGCTCTGTTAGGGTTACTTTATCAAAATCAACTGTTCAAAACCAGATGTCATTTCTTATTTTTATTTTCTTTAATGATGAATTAATTTCCACTTAACAATCTTTAAATCAACCATCCTGACCAGTCCTATAGATCCTAAGAGAATAGGTGTAATAAAGACAAAATGTACAAAAATAGAAATACAATGGTATATTATAACATTACACAAAGTAAATAAAAAAATAAACAAAGACTAAGTAGAGATAACTACATACACAGTTATGACTGGCCAATATGGTCTGTGAATGGGTCGTTATTTACATTTTTAGCAGTGTTTGGCACACTGCGTTCAAATAACAAGCAGGACTTTCACATAGATTGTTGATGGCACCAAAGCAATGTACACAAAAAGGCCTCATGACAAAGACAGATTCAACAAAATTCATAAAAGGTGGTGGTGGTGGGGGGGGTAATCTTTTCCTAGGAACTGCACCTAATGTATCTCTTTTTTTCCGATGGAAGTAAGAAAAGCCCCTCCTTAAATCAATGTGTGAACAAGGGGGTTCATCCCATTTCAGAGGTAAGAGCTAGGTCTCCAGGTCCAAAAGTGAGAAACATGATGTTGCTTTGGGCGAATCATCACTGTAATTCATTTAGTAAAATGCTATCCACAGATGACGGATTGGTGTTCAAGATTTGCCAAGTCACTACTGCAGATATGACAGAGTTGGAAGCGTTCAGTGTCCTTCCCATACAGCATATGGTTTATAGGGTACCTTCTGTCTTGAAAGTATCATTATGATGACATTAGGCGTTTTATTTGTCTGGGCGGACACTGTGTAGACATCATAAATGACATGCAACTTGAGCTAAGTTTATCGCAGATATCATAAATGGCATGCAAATTGAGCCAAGTTTATCGTAGCTATCATAAATGTCATGCAACTTTAGCCAAGTTTATCATAGAGGAGTTGCTCAGAGCATCTCAGACTCTCCATGGTGCTTGGAACTGTGTTGACATGCAACTAAGTATGCAACTACACATACACAAACAGACGGAAATAGACTACACTACACTACATACACACACACACACACACACACATACACACATTCTTGTACTTTTATCTTTGTGAGGGTCACAGAAAGCTAATAGTCCTTAAAATACCATTAGCTTTGATTAGCAAGTTGGGATTTTGTGGCCCTCAATCGAATCTCTTTTCTCCCAGTTGTGCAACTGTCTGACAACAGAAACATAAGGACATGTCAATGGCCACGCCTGTATTGCGTTATATACTATGTTGAGACACAAAATAAGTGATCACAGACAGAGTTGAAGGCGACAGAAAGTTTGTTTTTAATATTGCAGGCAATGGGAAGAACCAGTCTTTATCCTACTAAGATGAAGCCATTTTTGTGAAAAAGGACTCGACTACTGTGCTGTTGATCTTAAATTACCTAGCATGACGATCATAGAGGAAACATGAAGCGAAACCGTTATGTAACAGGAGATGTGACTTGTAAATCCAAATTAACAGTTCTTCTGAAAAATAATGATGCCAAGATGGTTCCAACGCAAACATTACCATCAATTTCAAACTGAGTTAGAGTCATGACAAGACGAGTTGAAACTTGCAACTACTTGGAAAACAATGTGGCCTGCAGCATTCCACAACCTGCCAGTTTACACCAATGCGACTAGACGAGGTGGTGTATCGTTTTCATAGCAACGACTCTCTGTACTTCCGGTCTAACTACCGGCTTTTCAGGCTTTTTTTTCTAAATGGGTACTTTGTAGCATCTTGAAATATTAATGAGGATAGTGATAGTGAGTTACTTGCTACAGTTGCAGTTCTAGTATTGATGAAACGGAAAAAATGTAAATCAAAAAACGAGAGGGTCGAGAATTTGGAGCAGCCCATGTGTCCTTCAAGCTCAGAACCCAGAGGCTAAATCGTACGAGGACGATTTGTTTGTTTTTTGTTGTTTTAAAATTATTATTGAACAGTTTTATTTACAACACATAGAATATAAGTATAGTGACAAACTCAATACTGTACAATTCATGTAAAGTTTTCTGTCCAAAATAGAATCACACCTCCGATGAAAGGATGTTTTAAATTCAAATTCAAGGGCACATTTAACCATCAAATAGTTTATATGAAATAATACCAAAATAATTATTGTTGAAAAAACAAACAAACAAACAAACAAACAAACAGGGTTTAAATATAGTAATAACTCTAACATAAAAGTAATATACAAGTAGAGAAAGATTACCTATTAATATAATAATGAAATAATATCAGGAACTGAGCAAGGGGCTGGAGTAGATTATATTCAGACATAAGTGTCTGTAAAGACCCCAGACCGAGCCAGAGGTAACAAACCGGCAATCCCCGTGTTCGTAGGCAACGACATGTATACGTGTGTCTATATACACACACACACACACACACACACACACACACACACACACACACACACATATATATATATTGTAGCGAATTCAGGGGGCAGTCTGGGAGACCGTCGCCATGGCCGGGACGCGAACCTGTGTCTCCCGCTCCGCAAGCGACAACGTTAACGAGTCGACTAAAGGGTCCGACCCGCGAGCCAGCGGCCAGCGTGTCTTCTTATCCATGCACGTTACACTACCCCCCTCCTTCGGGAAGCGCGTCCCCGCGCTTAAGCATATCAGCTCCTTCACGCCTCAGGGCGCATGCGCTTCCGATGGCCTTACGGTCGCTCCATCCCACTTCTGACACCAATGTAGCGAATTCGGGGGGCAGTCCGGGAGACCGTCGCCACGGCCGGGACGCGAACCCGTGACTCCCGCTCCGCAAGCGACAACGTTAACCAGTCGACTAAAGGGTCCGACCCGCGAGCTAGCGTGTCTTCTTATCCATGCACGTTACACTACCCCCCTCCTTCGGGAAGCGCGTCCCCGCGCTTAAGCATATCAGCTCCTTCACGCCTCAGGGCGCATGCGCTTCCGATGGCCTTACGGTCGCTCCATCCCACTTCTGACACCAATGTAGCGAATTCGGGGGGCAGTCCGGGAGACCGTCGCCACGGCCGGGACGCGAACCCGTGTCTCCCGCTCCGCAAGCGACAACGTTAACCAGTCGACTAAAGGGTCCGACCCGCGAGCCAGCGGCCAGCGTGTCTTCTTATCCATGCACGTTACTATATATATATATATATATATATATATATATATATATATATATATATATATACACACACACACACACACACACACGTATATATATATATACACACACACGTATATATATATATATATATATATATATATATATATATATATATATATATATATATACACTACCGTTCAAAAGTTTGGGATCACCCAAACAATTTTGTGTTTTCCATGAAAAGTCACACTTATTCACCACCATATGTTGTGAAATGAATAGAAAATAGAGTCAAGACATTGACAAGGTTAGAAATAATGATTTGTATTTGAAATAAGATTTTTTTTTACATCAAACTTTGCTTTCGTCAAAGAATCCTCCATTTGCAGCAATTACAGCATTGCAGACCTTTGGCATTCAAGCTGTTAATTTGTTGAGGTAATCTGGAGAAATTGCACCCCACGCTTCCAGAAGCAGCTCCCACAAGTTGGATTGGTTGGATGGGCAGTTCTTGCGTACCATACGGTCAAGCTGCTCCCACAACAGCTCAATGGGGTTCAGATCTGGTGACTGCCCTGGCCACTCCATTACCGATAGAATACCAGCTGCCTGCTTCTGCTCTAAATAGTTCTTGCACAATTTGGAGGTGTGTTTAGGGTCATTGTCCTGTTGTAGGATGAAATTGGCTCCAATCAAGCGCTGTCCACTGGGTATGGCATGGCGTTGCAAAATGGAGTGATAGCCTTCCTTATTCAGAATCCCTTTTACCCTGTACAAATCTCCCACCTTACCAGCACCAAAGCAACCCCAGACCATCACATTACCTCCACCATGCTTAACAGATGGCGTCAGGCATTCTTCCAGCATCTTTTCATTTGTTCTGCGTCTCACAAACGTTCTTCTTTGTGATCCAAACACCTCAAACTTGGATTCATCCGTCAACAACACTTTTTTCCAGTCTTCCTCTGTCCAATGTATGTGTTCTTTTGCCCATCTTAATCTTTTTCTTTTATTGGTCAGTCTCAGATATGGCTTTTTCTTTGCCACTCTACCCTGAAGCCCAGAATCCCGCAGCCGCCTCTTCACTGTAGATGTTGACACTGGTGTTTTGCGGGTACTATTTAATGAAGATGCCAGTTGGGGACCTGTGAGGCGTCTGTTTCTCAAACTAGAGACTCTAATGTACTTATCTTCTTGCTCAGTTGTGCAACGCGGCCTCCCACTTCTTTTTCTACTCTGGTTAGAGCCTGTTTGTGCTGTCCTCTGAAGGGAGTAGTACACACCGGTGTAGGAAATCTTCAATTTCTTAGCAATTTCTCGCATGGAATAGCCTTCATTTCTAAGAACAAGAATAGACTGTCGAGTTTCAGATGAAAGTTCTCTTTTTCTGGCCATTTTGAGCGTTTAATTGACCCCACAAATGTGATGCTCCAGAAACTCAATCTGCTCAAAGGAAGGTCAGTTTTGTAGCTTCTGTAACGAGCTAAACTGTTTTCAGATGTGTGAACATGATTGCACAAGGGTTTTCTAATCATCAATTAGCCTTCTGAGCCAATGAGCAAACACATTGTACCATTAGAACACTGGAGTGATAGTTGCTTGAAATGGGCCTCTATACACCTATGTAGATATTGCACCAAAAACCAGACATTTGCAGCTAGAATAGTCATTTACCACATTAGCAATGTATAGAGTGTATTTCTTTAAAGTTAAGACTAGTTTAAAGTTATCTTCATTGAAAAGTACAGTGCTTTTCCTTCAAAAATATGGACATTTCAATGTGATCCCAAACTTTTGAACGGTAGTGTGTGTGTATATATATATATATAAATATATATATATATATATATAAATATATATAAGGTAGTAATGTAAATCCGCCACAGGGTGGCACTGTTACGCTGTATGTTCCCCTGGGAATGCCGCAAATGGCGATGTTTGTCCCTTTTGCAACACCGTACCCCTAAGTCTTGTCCCGGGCAAAAGGCTACGTTGATCAAATGTTTTTTTGTTTCTTCTGCCGGAAGCTGTGAGTATGATGAGGCCAGCGGCCAGCTGATTGATGAGAGGTGAAGTGCAAGCGAGTGCCAATAAAGTGTCCAGGTCTCAGCCACGATCCCAAGCCTCCGCCTCCTTCCTTTTCCACGCAAACATCATACTACAACAAACACAACGCAGAGTCCCAGGGCGTGTAGGGAGACGACGGCCGAACGCAAAGTACGGGTTACATCATGGTGCCGTGACCCGGATCGTGGTGCTTCGAGATCCAAGGAGATACAGAGACTCGCGTCCTCGCCTTTGCTGCTGCATTGAACTGCGTTACCTTCAGTGACTGTACAGTGTGGTGGACTGAACTACTGTCATCGGCGCTGCAGCATTGGCAAGATACTCACCTCTTCAAATATCCTTTAAAGACTGTTGAAAGCTTGCTATATCCATTTGAGGACTTTTTATGATATTTCTATAAACTTAACTGTTATTTGAGTTGTGTAAAAGTGTGCTATGTGAGATCCTGCTATAGGAACACTGTGTTTAACATTAAGCTGATATATATCATTCATAATTTTTTGGTTTTGGTTAAGGGTTGTGTATTGACCATCTGATTTTGACTCAAGTTTAATGTGAGTTTTGAGTTGATAGTGATTATTGTTTTTTGATATATTTACTGGAAAAAAGGGGAGATTTTGCATACACAGCTAAACTTATTCTGTGAACACAGTGAATCATTAATAGTCACCTGTTTTGACACCAACAGTTACACCAGTCATAGTGATTTAAAAAAAAAATCAAAATGTTCTGTGACTATGCAGATTATCAGTCAAAGCAAGAAGGTGCCTCTGCTGCCACACCGGGTTCCCAACTGCCCCCGATGCCCACAGCCAGCCACAACTGTGACTTTCCAGCCCAGACACAACCCCACCTTTCAAGCAAGGGCGTTGGTAAATTGTCTAATTTCCACCAGGTCGAAATTAGACAATTTGCAAGACAACCCCTATAAAAGGAATGGATTTGCAGGTGGTGGCCACAGACCATTTGCCTGTCCTCATCTTTTCTGGCCGATCTTTGGTTAGTTTTTCATTTTGCTAGTGCCCTCACCACTAGAGGTGGCATGAGGCGGTATCTGCAACCTACAGAAGTTGCTCAGGTAGTGCAGCTCATCCAGGATGGCACATCAATGCGTGCTGTGGCAAGAAGATTTGATGTGTCTCCCAGCACAGTGTCCAGAGCATGGAGGAGGTACCAGGAGACAGGCCAGTACACCAGGAGACGTGGAGGGGGCCACAGGAGGACAACAACCCCGCAGCAGGACCGCTATCTGGTCCTTTGTGCAAGGAGGAACAGGAGGAGCACTGCCGGAGCCCTACAAAACGACCTTCAACAGGCCACTAATGTGCAGGTTTCTGCTCAAACAGTGAGAAACAGAATGCATGAGGATGGTATGAGGGCCCAACGTCCACAATTGGGGCCTGTGCTCACAGCCCAACACCGTGCAGCCCGATTGACCTTTGCCAGATAACATCTTGGTTGGCAGATTCGCCATTGGCGCCCTGTGCTCTTCACAGATGAGAGCAGGTTCACACTGAACACGTGACAGACGTGAGAGAGTCTGGAGATGCTGTGGAGAACGTTCTGCTGCCTGCAACATCCTCCAGCATGACCGGTTTGGCGGTGGGTCAGTGATGGTCTGGGGAGGCATATCCTTGGAGGGCCGCACAGACCTCTACGTGCTAGCCAGAGGTACCATGACTGCCATTAGGTACCGGGATGAGATCCTCAGACCCATTGTCAGACCATATGCTTGTGCAGTGGGCCCTGGGTTCCTGCTCATGCATGACAATGCTCGTCCTCATGTGGCCAGAGTGTGTCAGCAGTTCCTGTATGTCGAGGGCATTGATGCTATGGACTGGCCTGCACGTTCCCCAGACCTGAATCCAATCGAGCACCTCTGGGACATCATGTCTTGTACCATCCGCCAACGTGATGTCACACCACAGACTGTCCAGGAGTTGACCGATGCCCTGATCCAGGTCTGGGAGGAGATCCCTCAGGAGACCATCCGTCGTCTCATCAGGAGCATGCCCAGACGTTGTAGGGAGTGCATACAGGCACGTGGAGGCAACACACACTACTGAGCCTCATTTTGAATCGTCTTGAAGAATTTCCACAGAAGTTGGATCAGCCTATGTTCTCATTTTCCACTTTGATTTTGAGTATGATTCTGAATCCAGACCTTAATGGGCTAATGATTTTGATTTCCATTGATCATTCTTAGGTTATTTTGCTCTAAACACATTCCTCTGTCTAATAAATAAAGATTTTCAGCTGAAATATTTCATTTATCGAGGTCTATATTGTGTTTTTAGGTGTTCCCTTTATTTTTTTGAGCAGTGTATATATATATATATATATATATATATATATATATATATATAATGTGTGTGTATATACTATATGGCAGCTGATGAGTGCGTAACGCACGAAACAGGCTTATACTGCTGTGAATTAAAGTTTTTTTTTCTCCTACATCTTTTTTAATATTCCGCCCCTGAGCACTTTTATCAACACCACTGACGATTTCTGGAAAAAACAAAAAACAAAATGGTGTGTGTGTGTGTGTGTACATACTTAGCACAAAAAGTAAGGAAATTTGTGTTTGGTAGATTATTTCTTTGTTGTAACAATGCTTCTTGGCAATAAATCTTATACCGTTGGAAAGCCTGTTTATTTCCCTTTTAAATGGTGCCACATTTGTAAGGAACATGCATTTGTGGGATGAGCAGCAGAGCTGAGTATGTGGGTTGCGCCCATGAAAAATTTACCAAATCTTCTCTGCCAATGCCAAACAGCTTATTTTGCTGTTGCTATTGATTCTTGTTTTGAGCTTCTGGTACCCCAGGTGCTGACAATCAGGTGCCTGATATACGATCTATTGCCAAGAAGCATTGTTAAAACAAAGAAATAAATTACCAAACACAAATGACCTTACTTTTAGTGCTAAGTTTAGTTTCCATTTTGTTAGCAGTGTTATTCCAAAGTGTCATATATCTTTGCAACCAATTGTTTAGTTTTTTCTTACATTTATCAACATTATTTTGAACATTATACTTCTCACTATAGTATCTGAATGTTTGGTTATCAAAATCCCTAAGTATTTAGTTTCTTTGTTGACAGGTATATTGTAGCGAATTCAGGGGGCAGTACGGGAACCGCCGCGGCCGGGACGCGAACCCGTGGCTCCCGCACCACGGGCGACAACGTTAACCAGTCGACTAAAGGGTCCGACCCGTTAGCCAAGGGCTACCGAGCCTATTCATCCGTGTGATCGTTACAATATTATATAATGAAGAAAAGGAACAGTTGAGGATGCTCATTAGTTCACATTTCAAACGCAGACTGGAAGCTTGAGAAAATAACTAAATTGTTTGTAAGACCAAAGGTATTTAATCTTTTTTTTTTCCTTTCGGAAAAGCATTGTGTCGTCAGCTAAATAAAATAATGAATCGTTGACCATTAATGTTTAATCCCGCAATGTTGGACTTTTTTTTTAATATGAGAATATCCAGTAATTCAGTAACTGTCATGGTTGCGTGATCTGGGTCATCGGGGCTCGCCTGTTCCCCCATCCTCTGATTGGTGTTTCGGTTCACCTGCGCTCCATTTGCCTGAGTGACCCTGCTTCACTCACATGTTCCCCTTTCGCCGATTGGCTGTTCTGTTCCTGCCCTGTCCTGCGCACCGGCGCCCAATCTCCCTGTTTGGCTCCCCTACGTATATACCCCCCCCCCCCCGGTTGTCCTGGCTTCCCTGCTGTCTGTACCTGCTGTCTGTAAGTTCCTTTGTTTTATTAAAGCCTTGTACTAGCCCAGTCTGTCTCTGAGTCGTGCGTTTGGGTCATCAACTCCTGCTCCTGGCGTGACAGTAACAGCAATAAAGAAAGATGTGAACTACTACATCCCTGTCCGTGATACCCGATTGCCCTGTGTTATGCCTCTTCTTACATCAAATGTGGGGCATGTGCCCTCTGAAGGGGAAACAATGTCTGTATGTAACTAGGGGTGTCAAGATATACCAGTATTGACAATAACCTTGATGTTTAAAAAATGAAATACTGATATCATGTTAATAACACACATATCAAGTAGCTAATTCAGCGCCTCGTAATTATCCCCCCCCCCCTGTTCTTGCTTTGTCTCCCTCCCCCGTGATGCAGTAACTAGCTAGTGTGGCGGTCGCCCAAATCATCCATCCATCCATTATCCAAATCGCTTATCCTGCTCTCAGGGACGCTAGAGCCTATCTCAGCAGTCATTGGGCGGCAGGCAAGGATACACCCTGGACAGGCCGCCAGGCCAGACACACACACACACACACACACACACACACACACACACACACACACACACACACACACACAAAGGACAATTTACTATGGCTGATTCACCTGCCCTGCATGTCTTTGCACTGTGGGAGGAAACCGGTACACCTGGAGGAAACCCACGCAGACATGGGGAGAACATGCGAACTCCACACAGAGGACGACCTCCAAGGTTGGAGTACCTCGGGGCTCGAACCCAGGACCTTCTTGCTGTGAGGCGACCGTGCTAACCACTGTGCCACTGTGCCGCCTCACCCAAATCATGTTGTTATGAATAGTAGGAAATATGTTTCCGATGATCAGTCTGTTTTCACTCACTACACACCCCATTCCTGTCAACCAGTGATTATAGCTCTGATTTACCCGCTTTCAGAAAGGCCTGCCCCTTACTGCACAAATCAGTATGGCGACTGACGCAACATGCAAGTCCCATGACATCTAAAATGAACTGATAGCATTGATGAGCACTTTAGTGACAGAACATATTGTTGGATAAATAGGGGATTCTTTTTACTCTATCAAAATTGATGGAACAAGGGATCCTACTGGCCGGAAGAACATTTCCCTCTTAATTCACTTTCATAATTCACAAGATTTTATTGCTTCTTGAGCCACCTAACAGACTGCTGCAGCCCCAGGATATGGATCTCCTGACAGCTGTCAAACTGGTGAATTCTGTCACAGAATGTGTTGAGGCATTGAGGCGTCAGTGACAGAGTTCAGTGAGCTATGGGATCAGTGTAGGCCTACAGATGGAGACAGCCCACAAAACAACAAAAAAAGATACACAACAACCAGCACGTCTTTGAGATTATGTCGTTACATTACATTATATTACAGACATTTAGCCGACACTTTTATCCAAAGCGACTTACAATAAGTGCATTTAACATAGGAAATCAGGAGAACTACTAGTCATCAGAGGTCATAAATGCATCTTCTCTCTAAACAAGCATCTAAGAGCAAAACCAGTGCTAAAGTAAAAGCGCAAGAAAGTTTTTTTTTTAATGAGTGAATACAGTAAGTGCTAAGATCAAGTAACAGGGTAGTAGTTTTTGAAGAGGTGAGTTTTCAACCTGCCCTGAAACCTGGGCAGCGACTCCGCTGTCCAGACATCAGTGGGGAGTTCATTCCACCACTCTGGGGCCAGGACAGAAAAGAGCCGTGACCGGGTCAATCGGCAGCAGGGGCCTCTGAGCGATGGGGCAACCCGTCGTTGAACAATCAATGGGAGAGTGAAATAATGATCGGGAAGACAACACACATACTGAGGAGCAATGGAGTTGTATTGATGCAGTGTGTGGAGAAATGGCCCAGTGCTTTGGAGAACATAGATGTGCGCTCTTGGAATCAATCGTCTTACTCGATCCAGAGAGTGACACGTTTTTGGACACTGACAAAGTGAAACCTTTTTTTGGAGTTGACGAGCACCAAACTTGATGATGCTGAATATGTTATTGCCCAACAGTTTCTCCGCACACACATGGAAGGGTCTTCCCCGCCCTCAGTTGATGGGAAATGGACTCTGAAAACTATCCTAACCACCTGCCACAAGAGGCAATGTCAAGTGTCCTAATATCACTTAAGTCTGCGTTAACATTTGAGGCCTCCATTGCCAACTGTGAGAATTCTTTCTCAGCACTGGAAAAACGTCTTCTGTAATCACAAAAGGAGTATGCTTCATCTGCGCAAAGCTCACCTGATTCAACTAAGTTTTGAAAAGGATCTAACTAATAAATGCAATGGGAGGGGAAAGACAATTTGCTGAGCAGATTCAATTCTGCAGGCAAACACCATCTCCAGCTTTATTAGGCTCAAGGAGCAACACCGAGGGTGAGTGGACTAATTACATTTTTATCGTGTCCACTGCAGATTGCCATTTTTGGCAACGTTGTTTATTTGCACATTCATTCATTCATTCATTCATTCATTCATTCATTCATTCATTCATTCATTCATTCATTCGTTCATTCATTCGTTCATTCATTCGTTCATTCATTCGTTCATTCATTCGTTCATTCAGTCGATTTTGATACCCACTTTTCAGGGTTGCTGGAGCCCATTATCATTATTATTATTATTATGGTTAGTATTATTAGTATTATTATTGTAATAATAATTGTAATAATAACATATAATTATAAAAAAATGTTCATTAACAAAAACAATAAAATGCTGTGCTGTGTGGTAGTGTGCATGCAGTCATGCTGTTGTTGCTATTTTGCAGTTGCCGTGGTGATTTTGAGTGCCCCTCATGAAAATCAAATGCCCATCCTATTGATTTGGTCTAGCTCCGGGTCTGGATCGCAATAATATCATAATCGTAAATTCTTTTGGCTACGGTAATCGTGTGCTGAGCCCCCCCCCCTTTATCCACTTTTAACCCTTTAGTCGACTGGTTACTGTAGTCGCCTGTGGTACGGGACACAAGGGTTCACTTCCCGGATGCCCGCCGAATTCGCTACATTGGTGTCAGAAGTGGGATGGTGAGACCGTGAGGCCATCGGAAGCGCGTGCGCCCAGAGGCGTGAGGGAGTTGATATGCTGAAGCGCGAGTACGCGCTTCCTGAAGGAGGGGGTAGTGTAACGCGCACGGATACAATAGACTCGCTAGTCCCTGTTCCCGGCTGCCCCCCTGAATTCGCTACAATATTTTAATTTCTTCCCAGAAATGTTTGTAAAAGTTAGCCGTCAATCCATCTGGACATAGTGAGCAGTCAGATGCTATCTTTTTAATAGTGCAATCAAATTATTCCAATTCTCAGATCTTCCTCACAGCTATCTCTAAAAGTTTCATCAATTACAGGGATCATATTGTTTATTTTTCAAAAAATTACTTAGCAGTTTTTCGGAATATGATGAAGTATATAGGTCGTCGTAAAATTCTAGAACTTATTTTATTATGTGTTTGTTACGCCCCTGTAAGGGGGAATAGAAAGAAACAAAACACGGACATGATGTTGCTGCAGTCAAGCCCGATGTTGAAATGGCCGAACGCAGGCAACACTTTATTCCCCTACAGGTCTAAACAAGGCATTCGCAATCGACAACAGTTCAGTAGATTACAGGCTAATGACTAAACTTGGCGAAATAAGGAAACACTGCAAAACGTAACTTCAAGTGTATTTTCCCAAAACATTATGGAATGTAAATTAGAATTAGACTGTGCATTTTAAACACATAGGTTATATCTTTTTAACCCCCATATTTTACCGTCTTTTACCTGGAATGTCAGAGCAACGGATTACAGATAACCTGATCTGCAGATCAGAGTGCATTTTCAACTCAGCAATTTTAACTTATCTTTTTATACTCAGTGCACATCTAGTGGATGTTTTTTTTTAACATATATTTATTCCCATTCAGTGCATTCAGAATTACAGCATTTTAATAACCATTACACACTCCCCTTTAACATAGATGTTGTCCCCAACATCTCAGGAAGCAGGTTATCAACGTTTAAAACAATTACCCAGTGCATATAATGTTATCAGATCATCCTTGCAAGAGTTTGTATGTCAGCACTTGGCTTAATCAAAAGTCCATGAGTGTGTGTGTAGCGTGGGTGTGTACGTATATGTCAGCACTCAGCTGTTTCAACAATCCATCATGACTGTATGCTGTATGCGTGTTAGCACTCGGCTTGTCCAACAGTCCTTGAGTGTATGGTGTTTGTGTGTGTGCTCTTCATTCAGTACCTTGGTACAACAGCAGGCTGGTAGTTAAAGTGCTGTACCGGAGTCATCCATGCAGTTGTCGCTTGCATGGCTCAATAGGGTGCTGGCGAGTACCAGTAAATAGAGATTCTTGGGAGTCCAGTGCTGTAACAACTGGGATTACCCAGCTGATCATATGTGAAAACTCTCGGAGGTCGTCTCTCTCTCACCGATCGCTGGTATTGTTGTTAATTTCCACTGTTATTTTCACTTTGAAGAGGTGACACTCTCTCGCACTCTCTCTTCCAGGGCAATTTCCTCTTGAACTATTCTCTCCTCTTGACCTGATGTGTCCTCCTCTGTCAGTATGTCTCCCCTGTTCTGATCCAGCTGAGGAATGCCTGTCAGCATCCTCTCTGTCTGTATTTACCTGAGGCTGGACCACAGGCAGAGGCTGATCTCTTGGCATATAGTATCCATAGTCATCATCGTCACTATCATCATTGTTGACTTCCTGGTTTTGTCCTTCCCTGTCTCTACTGGTGTGAGCTGTGATTTGTCTCTTTACTTTGTTAGGTTTTAACTGAATCTCTAGGGGCAAGTAGTCACATGGCAACAAGAGGTTACGGTGCAGTATTCCACTTCCTCTCCCTCTGCCTTGCTCTGGCAGTACTTCATATATTGGCATATCTTTTCCCACCTGACGGATGACTTTGTGGATGCAATCTTCCCAATGGTTCCAGAGCTTCCCCGTTCCTCCTCTGGGTGTCATATTCCTAACGAGAACCCGGTCACCCTGATGCAACACAGAACTCCTTACTTTGTTGTCATGATTTCGTTTGCCCCTCTCAGCACTTTTCCCCCCCGCATTTGCTGTTGTGATCTCATATGCCTCTTGCATCTGTTGTTTCCATTTTTTCATGTATTCTTGATGATCAGTAGTTCCAGTCTCAGGGGTCAAGCCAAACAGTAAGTCAACAGGTAATCTTGGTGATCTCACAAATAGGAGATAGAAGGGAGAGAAACCGGTGGCTTCACATCGAGTGCTGTTGTAGGCAGAGATGAGCCAAGATGAGCTTGGGCAACGACTCCCTCCAATTTGACTTCTGTCTCTCAGTAAGCGTTTTTAGCATTTGCAGTAATGTTCTGTTTAGCCGCTCAACTTGCCCGTTGCCTTGTGGGTGATACGGTGTTGTTCTTGAGCCCATCATGCCACAGTTTTTCTTCAGCTATGCAAACAACTGATTTTCAAATTCCCCTCCCTGGTCGTGATGGATTCGTAAGGGGAACCCAAACTTCAGCGCATAATCATTGAATATCTTATCAGCAACAGTTTTGGCAGATTTCAATGTTGTGGCATAGGCTTGTGCAAAGCGTGTGTAATGAGCAACGATCACTAATATGTATTCATATCCACCTTTGCACTTGTCTAAATGCAGAAAGTCAATGGATACAAGTTCGAATGGCAGAGTTGTGACAATCGACGTGAGTGGAGCTCTTGTTTCTCTACAGGGCCTTTTCTGTTTGAGGCAGGCATAGCATTGAGTGACATAGTGCTCTATCTCTCGCTGCATGTGTGGCCAGAAGAAGCGATCCTGAACGAGTGATGTTGTGCATTCCACACCTTGGTGTCCCATTTCGACGTGGAGTTGTCTCAGAACTGATGTCTTGTGTATTTCGGGTAGAACAAGTTGTGTTGTAGTTGCAGTCTTTCGGTGAAGTACCCCATCTCCATCTAGGCTGAGTTTTTCCCAGTCACGGAGTAAACACTTGCTCTTTGCACTTAATGATTTTAGCGGCTGTCCCTCAGGCTTTTTATTTGACAGTTTGCAGGCTATGATAGGGCCAATGTTTTGATCATCTCTCTGAGCTTTGCAGATAGCTGCTCTTGAAAAGGATGTAGACGTGCCCTCATCTGTCTCAGCACAACCGACAGCCATCACGGACCATGCTGTGTGTGGGACTTTTGTTTCCACAGCTTGTAATGTAGCTTGCATGTGTAACCAGGTTAAAATTAATGTTTTTATTTTATTTTGTTTGAGTATGAAATATCACCAAATCCTGTCTGTGTGCTGTTATTTGTGTTTACTACATTTTATTTTATGTCATCATTTACTTTTATGTGTTTTACAACGACCGTCATATACGTGTACTGTCGCTTTAAGAGAGAGGTCTTATGGGTACACGGAAGACGGAACGCGGGAGAGGCCATTTTTGTTTTGTGGGAGGAGGCTCAAGCAGCGATCGAGCCGAGCGACGCGTGTTTCTTACCGTAGGACAGTTTTGCTGGTTGAGGAGAACGTAACCTTGAGTATCCCTGTAAGAAGATACTGCAAGCTGTGGGATAAAATACTTGTTTATCCTTTCTTACATCGGAGTCCCGTGGACGGTTTCTCCTTCTAACGCACACGACTGAAGTCCGGGCAGTGGTTGAACTTCGACCCCCACGTCCGTAAGAAACACCGCTCCCGCTGGAGGACTGGACGTTTGTCGAAGGGTTTGAAACCAAAATAAATGGCAAGGTGAGCCAAATAGAGTCCTGTGTGTCCCCGCTCCTTCCTTGATCATGATGATGATGATGAGAGACTGAGGGCCCCCCACAACACCTGGGGCCCCACCGAAAATAGAACACAACGCAGAGCTGATGATGGAAGTGACGGGCGTGCAGCAGGCTGACCAGCAAAGAACAGCATAGGACTGCCCCCGTTACATTGGTGCCGTGACCCTCCTGGATCCTGAGAGTGACATCAGTTGCTCGCCGCGGGAGGCTGCTGTCGTCATCAAGCCCCAGACGTCCTCAGGTATTTCTATAGACTGTACGCTCATGTTACAGTGGACTGGAGTTGAGCTGTGTGGACACTGGACAGTCATAGCTGTGGTTACCATGGACTGGGCTTGTGAACAGGACATTTGTATATACTGAAGGAAGAAAAACACACGAAAAAAAAGGAAAAAAAAAGTTAATGTTGATGTGATTGAAGGACTCGTGTGAATAATCTATTGATGTAAACTACTGGATATGTGCATATGTGATTAATCTATTGGTGAATTTGTTGATTGTGTGTGATTGTTTCAATCGCTTAGTGATTTCTAGATTCAATTATTTAAATGAATTGAGCTTTTCACTTTTTTATTTTATTTTTTATTTTTTCTGAGTGTTAGAGGTAGGAACATGGCAGAGGGTGGTTCGTACGTAGGTGGGGGTAACATTGCTGATCAGGATCTTTTGGATCGCCAGTGTGCTATGGAGAGGGGGTACCAGTTAGATGTGGGTGGGGGTTTACGGCTAGGTGTAGGTAGGAGTTTCGGGCAGCTCTTAGAGGGCGGGGAACCAGACACCAGAGCACCAGGACCTAGAGACCCGACCACATTTGGCACTCCTCAGTTCACCTCCACACGCTACGTAGAACGGGCCAGGCCAGGTATCAGCGAAGGGGCTGTGCTAGGTAACAGCGAGCAGCCAGTGGGTGAGTTAGCAATGCTCATTACTCAGTTAGCAGAGAAGATAGGAGAGTCAATCACTGCTAAGCTGCAGGAAACACAAATGCTTAGAAACACACACACAGACAGTGCTAGGTCTGCTGAACAGTGTTCGGAGACAGTGCCTACTGTTAGAGTAGTAATGCAGACAGATGCTAGGGAGCCTCCTATTTTCAGGGGCGATAGCTCTGATAAGTTTACAGTTCATGAGTGGGAGAGCCTTATGACATTGTATTTGACGAAGCGAGCCATTCCAGTTAGTGAGCAGTCACATTAGATTCTAGCTAAGCTTATGGGGAAAGCAAGGGACGTGGTGAGGATAAAGCTGCGCAACACATCTGTCGACCACATAGCGAACCCCCACATAATTTTTGATGTACTGAAGCAACACTTTAGTGACTTCACATACTCGAGCACGCCCCTGGCGGACTTTTACAGTACGCTGCCCAAGCCAGGTGAGGACGCTATGGAGTATTGGATTAGGCTTAATAAGACAGTGGAGGTGGCTGACGAATGCTTGAAGTGGCAGGGCCGTAGTATTGAAGAGCCAAGCCACGAGGTAAGCATGATGTTTATCAAACACTGTCCAGATCAGTCTCTTGCCAATATTTTTAAGTTCAAGTCCGCAGGGAAATGGTCTGCTAGCGAGATCCAGGAGAGGCTTGATGAGCACATGCTGGAGAGGAAGTCCCGTGTTGCTGCAGGTGGACAACGTGAAGCAGGCGCGGTAGAGCATAGGTTCCATTCACAGGTTCATGTCCCTGTAGTCGACATGGCTCCCGACTTGAACACGACCGTGCCGGTGGTGCCATCTCCCGTCCCGGCTCATGCGTCATCTCCTATACCATTTTTTGCAAGGTCTCCTACACCGTCTCCCGCACCGTCTCCCGCACCTGTCTCTGGCGGTGATGACTATATGAGGAGTTTGGTGAGCTTGCTAGACCGTTTGGTCACAATGCAGACTCAGGTTCCAGTTAGCGCTGCAGTCCGGACACCGACGCTGACTCAACCGCCAGCTAACGCCGTAGGGCGGGTGCCAGACACACCACAGAGGTTGTGCAGGATTTGTAAGTCTCCGGATCACTCCACATTTTCCCACTGCAGCCGGGAGAACCGATGTATAAACTGTTTGTCTCCTGGTCATTGGAAGAGGGACTGTCCTCACCCTCAGCCGCCCAACCAGCTCCGTTCTCAGCCTGGTGGAAGAGCTGGTCGTCAGTCTCGTCCGTTAAACTACTAAACCCACACCTAGAGAGGGATGGTGTGGGTAAAGTAGATGTATCCCTCACTGATGTCTCCGACCTGGCTCACTTGTATGAAGACAAGTGTGCCAAAGCACCTCAGGGTTCACGTATGGTCATTCAGGCGACACAGAGGATTCAGGCTTTCAGTGACTTGTTCTATGCTCCTGTTCTTGTCAACCAGAGTGTGCAGCTTAATGGCATGTTGGATACTGGCTCTATGTCATGCAGTATCAGTGAAAATGCAGTAGAGAAGCTCCGCTCTGGGGGTGTTTTACCTGAGAAGCAGCAGCCTGAAGAGAACATTGTCTTGATTGGCTGCGGTGGTCTGGAGACTAGGCCTGATGGTTTTTATGACCTCAACATGCAGCTTTATGGTGTTTCCTTTGTCATACCCACTCTGGTCGTGCCCGGTCAGCATGATGATCTGATAGTCGGCACAAACGTCATTAAACATGTGGCCCATGTACTCAAGAGTGGTACTGAGTACTGGGACATTGCGTCCGGACAGGAACATCCGTCTAGTCCTGACGTTGAACAGTTCTTGTCCATGTTCACGAATGTAGAGCGCTGGAGGGGTGGTGCAGTTCCTGAGAAGATAGGTACTGTTAAGCTCACCCAGGCCGTGACACTCTTACCGAGGCACGAGCACTTAGTCTGGGGCAGACTTCCTGCTAAGGTGCCTATGTCAGCTGGAAGCACTGTTGTTGTGGAGCCGACAGACTCCAAGGCCATGCCACACAGTGTACTCGTAGGTCGACTTGTCACACCGCTCTGGGGTGATAGGTGGGTACCCATGACTGTTGTCAATCCATCTGACAAAGCCATCACGCTGAAAAGGAACTGCAAGTTGGCTGATGTGTTTCCATGCTTGGCGATTGAGGACTTAAATGTTTTCCAGGGACTGCAATCAGTTGCAGGGAGGCACGAGTCCAACGCCACAGATAGTGCCTGTCCGCCTGTCCAGCCGGCTAGGAGTTTGTCAGAGCTCGGACTCAGTGACATTGACCTCAGCTCCTGTCAGGTTAGTGAGGCATGCAAGTCCCAGCTCACTCAGCTGCTCACCGAGTACCATGACATCTTCTCCAGGGACTCTCTGGACTGTGGCGAGGTCACAGGATACACACATCGCATCCATCTGGTGGATGAGCGCCCCTTTCGCTTGCCCTACAGGAGGGTTCCCCCAGCCCACTATCAGAAGTTGAGACAGGTTCTCACTGATATGGAGGAGAAAGGGATTATCCGGAAGTCCTCGAGCGCATACGCTTCACCGCTGGTTATGGTGTGGAAGAAGGATGGCGGGCTTCGGATCTGCACTGATTTCAGATGGCTGAATGCTCGGACCTTGAAAGACGCTCATCCCTTGCCACACCAGTCGGACTGTCTTGCCGCGCTGGGTGGTAACTGCCTCTTTAGTACGATGGACCTCACCTCTGGCTTCTTCAACATCCCAATGCATGAAGATGACAAGAAATACACTGCTTTCACGACTCCCCTTGGGTTGCATGAATACAATCGCATGCCACAGGGCCTTTGTAATAGCCCTGCAGCCTTCATGAGAATGATGATTGGGATCTTTGGGGATCTGAACTTCACGAAGCTTTTGTGCTATCTTGATGATCTTCTTGTCTTCGCGCCGTCAGAGGTTGAGGCTCTGTCGAGGCTCCGCACTGTGTTTCAGAGGTTGAGGGAGAACAACTTGAAACTGGCTCCGAAAAAGTGTCATCTGCTGCAGAAGCGGGTGCGGTTTTTGGGCCACATGGTTGATGGCGGAGGTGTGTCTGTCGATCCCTCCAAAGTAGAGGTCATCTCCAACATGACAGTGCAGGATCTCATGGAAGGTGATGGGTGCACGCCTTCTGTTCGTAGGATCAAATCTTTCCTTGGTATGGTATTTTACTACCAGCATTTCCTCCCGAACTGCTCCTCCGTGGCTAAGCCCCTGTTCGCCCTTACAGCTGGACAAAAGAGGAGGGGGAGGTCAGCTAAGGATAAGAAGCCCCATGGCAGCTTCCATAAGCTTACCTCCGCAGACTGGACGGTGGAATGTGGGGAAGCATTTGATCTGTTGAAGACGATGTTACTGGAGTGTGTGGTGCTTGCCCATCCAGACTTTGAGGTGCCTTTCATTTTGTCGGTCGATGCGTCTTTGGACGGACTCGGCGCGGTGCTGTCTCAAGTGCCCCGAGGAGAGTCCAAGGCCAGACCTGTTGGTTTTGCAAGCAAGTCCCTCAGTGCCTCACAGCGGAAGTATCCAGCTCATAGACTGGAGTTCATGGCGCTGAAGTGGAGTGTTTGTGAAAAGTTCAGCCACTGGCTGAAGGGTCAAAGCTTCACCGTTTGGACAGATAATAATCCGCTGACTTATCTCCTAACGAAGCCGAAGCTTGACGCGTGTGAGATCCGCTGGGTGTCTAAGTTGGCGTCTTATACTTTCGATCTCAAACACCTGCCAGGGAAGAAAAACGTGGTGGCGGATGCCTTGAGTCGCGACCCTTTTTCCAAGCCCGTCAGTCAGAGGCTACTTAGGGAGCCCTACCCGGCCCTTGTTCAGGAAGCCGACGGGGTTGAGGGGGACTCTGTGCAGGATGTTTTCAGACTCAGTTGCCAGTCCCAAACAGTGAGTAGTGCGCGATCTGGGTTTGCTGGTGATGCAGCTGAGGTCAGGGCTTTTTGTCAAGCCAAATGTGACTGGCCTGATGCATCAGTATTCACAGCACTCAGTTTGGTCCAGCACGTTCAGCATCTGTCAGGTGGTCAGGATACACTGCCAATGTTATCCACCGAGGAGCTCAGGTTGAGTCAGGAGCAGGACCCCTGCATCTCCAAGGTGTTGCCCTTTGTCGCTGTTCGGAAGCGGCCATCGAGACGTGAGAGGCATGGTGCTGACCAGAAGGTCCTCAGGCTGCTGAAACAGTGGGAGAAGTTGGAAGTCAATGATGGTGTCTTGTACAGGGTGACAAAGGACCCAGTGTCCAAGCAGAGGCGGTCTCAGTATGTTTTACCTCTGAGTCTGAAAGACAAGGCACTGTCTGGCGTCCACGATCACGCTGGTCATCAGGGCCAGGACCGTACTCTCTCTCTTGCAAGGCAGCGTTTTTATTGGCCTGACATGGAGAGGGATATCAGAGCATATGTCAGATGCTGTCGGAGATGTGTGTTTGGGAAGACCCCAGAGCCAGCTGCTTGCGCGCCCCTGGAGAGCATTAAAACCTCCGCACCGATGCAGCTTGTGTGTATGGATTTCTGGTCCGCTGAGGACCGTAAGCAGCGGTCGGTCGATGTCCTAGTGGTTACTGACCACTTCACTAAGCTTGCTCACGCGTTCCCCTGCGCCAATCAGACAGCGAAGCAGGTCGCCAAGAAACTCTGGGATCATGTATTCTGTGTTTACGGGTTTCCGGAGAGAATACATTCTGACCAGGGCACAAACTTTGAGAGCAACCTGATTGCAGAGCTTCTCAGGTTGGCGGGTGTAGCGAAGTCCCACACGACGGCCTACCATCCTATGGGTAATGGCGGGACAGAGCGGTTTAATCGCACGATGGGGAATATGCTCCGTTCCCTTCCGCTTCAGCAGAAGCAACAGTGGCCTCAGCAGATCCATTCTCTCACGCTCGCGTACAATGCCACTGTTCACGAGACCACGGGTTACGCACCTTTCTTCCTGATGTATGGGCGTGTCCCAGGACTGCCGGTGGATGTTATGTTCAGGCAGGTTTTGCATGACCCTCACGTTGTTGATTATGACTCTTATGCTCAGTCTCTGCTTTCCTGTCTAAGGAGTGCAATGGAGATCGCTCAGAAGCACTCCACGGCTGAGCAGCAGCATCAGGCGCGACAGTACAACAGACATGCCAAGGGCACTGTCCTGTCTGTCGGGGATCGTGTTTTGGTTGCGAACCAGAGTGAGCGAGGGAAGAGAAAGTTGGCTGACAAATGGGAGAACGGAGTGTACACGGTTGTCGGTGTCAACCCCAATATCCACGTCTACAAGATTCAGGATGCAGAGGGGCACACCAGGGTGGTGCACAGGAACCGTTTGTTGGAGGTCAACTTCTTGCCCCTTCCTGAGTTAGATCAGGGTGAGGAGTCCAGTACAACCAGTCAGTTGCTTGACTGCGCAGGGTCCGATGAGGAGGACAGTGCAGATGGCCTGACGGTCTCCGGGGATGCAGCGGGGCTAGCAGTCTCATCACTTGGAGACTCACCTAGATCTGAGTGGGCAGAAGCGGAAGAGTTCATTCCGTCTAGTCTGGTAGTCAGTCCTGTGGGGGCCACTGCTCAGTCTCCACCCAACACACACGCACCACACAACACACATGCACCACACATAGAGGCATCACACTCACTCGATGTAGGTGTTATATCTCACACTGATTCGCACACAGGGGCACCACCCTCACTCGATACAGATGTTGCAGCTCGCACTGTCTCACGCACACAAGTAGAGAGCGATGGTCGGGTTAGGACACGCACAGGGAGGGTGGTGAGGTCAGTGAACAGGTTAATAGAATCTATGGCTCAGATGCCATTTCTACGGAGTGTGAGGGTTTGAACTTTGATGGAGGTTGGAGTCATTCAAACTAGTTTAATGTGAGTTATTAGGTGTCTATCAGACAGGGTTGTTTTGGGCCAAGTGCATGGTGTGGCGTATCAGGCGTCACATTGATCTAAGGGAATTCTGAGACTTGATCAACCTCATTATTTTCTGGACCTCGTAACCGAGGTAGCTCCTAAGTTGACTGGAGGACTAGGTCCTTCTTTTCACTTGTGCCAGTAGTCAGTGATGGGCTTTTCCTTTCCTCTTTCTCTTTTTATCCTGCTGTCAGGATGTTGGTGAATTTCAGGTGGGGTGAATGTAACCAGGTTAAAATTAATGTTTTTATTTTATTTTGTTTGAGTATGAAATATCACCAAATCCTGTCTGTGTGCTGTTATTTGTGTTTACTACATTTTATTTTATGTCATTATTTACTTTTATGTGTTTTACAACGACCGTCATATACGTGTACTGTCGCTTTAAGAGAGAGGTCTTATGGGTACACGGAAGACGGAACGCGGGAGAGGCCATTTTTGTTTTGTGGGAGGAGGCTCAAGCAGCGATCGAGCCGAGCGACGCGTGTTTCTTACAGTAGGACAGTTTTGCTGGTTGAGGAGAACGTAACCTTGAGTATCCCTGTAAGAAGATACTGCAAGCTGTGGGATAAAATACTTGTTTATCCTTTCTTACATCGGAGTCCCGTGGACGGTTTCTCCTTCTAACGCACACGACTGAAGTCCGGGCAGTGGTTGAACTTCGACCCCCACGTCCGTAAGAAACACCGCTCCCGCTGGAGGACTGGACGTTTGTCGAAGGGTTTGAAACCAAAATAAATGGCAAGGTGAGCCAAATAAGAGTCCTGTGTGTCCCCGCTCCTTCCTTGATCATGATGATGATGATGATGATGAGAGACTGAGGGCCTCCCACAACACCTGGGACCCCACCGAAAATAGAACACAACGCAGAGCTGATGATGGAAGTGACGGGCGTGCAGCAGGCTGACCAGCAAAGAACAGCATAGGACTGCCCCCGTTACACATGGAAGGAGAGGACATTTGTTCTGTGCATTCTTCCATTAATTTTTCTATGTCACAGGGCATTCGTGAAAGGCCATCAGCATCAGAATTCCCTTTGCCGGGGCGATATTTGATAGTTAGGTGGAAGTCTGCTAATTCTGCAACCCACCTATGTCCAGTTGCGTTGAGTTTGGCCGTTGACAACACATACAGTGCATCCGGAAAGTATTAACACCCCTTCACTTTCCCCACATTTTGTTATGTTACAGCCTTATTCCAAAATGGATTAAATTCCTTTTTTTTTTCGAGGACTTCCGGTTATGGCGAGGGACTAGGAGGTCGCACATCTCAAGCTCTGCAGCTACCGTGTAAATTAATCCTACAATACTAATCCGAATCTTGTATAAAGTCACGCAATACGTGTATAAGAGTACCCAGAACTAAAATGTCAGGGAAAAACCCGAAACAAAAGGCAAAGAGAGAAAAAGAGAAGGAGAAAATGAAATCGCGACACGAGGAAGAGGCTGAGAAGGTTAGCGACGCCATGCAGGTTGAAAATATGGCTAACGAAGAAGACGACCACGAGGAAGAAGATGACGAAATGTTAGACACAGATAAGAATAGCAACCAAGATATCATGAAAGCCATACAGCCTGTGAAAAGTGGACTTTACAAGAAAATTGATGGCGTGCAAGCGACAATTGCGGATGTAAAGAAACAAATACAGGAATGCATGGGTCGCATGGAACAAGCCGAACAACGGATTTCTGACGTGGAGGACGACGTTAAGAAGCTAACACCCCGAGTTAGCACGCTGGAAAGCACCGTCAAAAGCCTTACTGACAAAGTGGAGGACTTGGAATGCAGGAGTCGGCGAAATAACGTAAGGTTGGTGGGCCTACCGGAGAAAGAAGAGGGCCAGGATGCACCTGCATTTTTGGAGAAGTGGTTGTCGGAGGCTCTGAACACGGATCCGCGGGAGGGCTTGGTAGTGGAGCGGGCTCATAGAATCGGCGCTCCGGTAGACTCTCGCACGGGTCGTCCAAGGACATTGATCATGAGGTTCATGAACTTTAAGGATAGGGAGCGAGTACTAAAGGCAGCCAAAACCAAGGGACAGGTCCTTTACAAGAACACGCCGGTCCGTTTTCACATCGACCTCTCTGCTGGGGTGCACAAGATGCAGCGCGACTACGATCAGGTCCGGAAGAAGCTGAGAGACCGGGGGATCCACAAGCACAGAATTATCTTTCCAGCCCGGCTCCTGGTAACACACGACGAGAGACCCCACACCTTTCAAACCCCAGCAGAAGTGGAGAGGTTTATTCAATCCCTCGGATAAGGACTGACGCAGTAGGCTATTAAGCCCACTTTATTTTATTTTATTTCCATTTACACGAAAGATGTAGCTACGTGTTCGGGCTGTCGCCATTTTGTTTTTGTTTAGGCTTTATTTTTCTACCTGGACAGGACGGAGTCTGGTTTATAGCTAGACTATTCAGCTTTTGTGGAATGCCCTTAACCCTGAATGAGAGACAATGTCCAAGCACCAGCCGAAATGACATGGGCACATGCAAGTAGGCCTAGGCCTAAGGGACAGAGTCATCATCGGTTTATGCGCCTGTCGGAGGAAGGAAGGCCCAATGCATCGCGGACTCTTGTGACCAGGCTACAGACTTTTCCCTCTCCTCGTCTTCCAGTCTTCATGCACGGGTTCCAGGTTTGTGTATGTGTTCGGGTGGTTAATGTTATATATGCCTACATGTTGTAAGTGTAGCCGGGTGGTAAATCTGTTAAATATGTTAAATGATTTTCCACTTAAATTTAGTATAGTTTAACTGTTAATATATGTAATTGTTACACTGTCAAGCCATGTAAAATGTCATTTGATGTAGTTAAATTGTGAAGCAGATTGTGAGTGTATTTTTATAGTTTTGGTTGTCATTACATGTTTTGACCTGTAAGTGGCAGTGTTGCGGACTTTTATTGTAACTCCGTGCAAGTTATCCAAGTGCATCTTGGGTATTCTTTCTTTTTTTCTTGTGTGGAGCACCTGAAGATTGCGGTGTGACAGTGCTCTGACTCCGCAGTAAGTAAGGGTAAATATCTTGTGAAATATACCTGTAACATTATTCCAAACAATATTGTATGTCGGTAATTTGACAAGATGGTTTGATTTAGACGCTACTGGAGTTGATGTTCGGTGATTTTGGGCGCGAGCCGTCGACCACTGTTCGCCATTGCAGGCATGACAAGGTAATGTTGGCGTGAATAAAGCCACACCATGCCATTGTATTTGGGATGTAAAGGTTTTATATGCATTTTAATTCTGTTTAAAGGTAACTGACAGAGTGAGAAGTTGCGCGATCTTCAGGAAGTTCCACATGTCTTTGTTAAACCCTGTTTAACATACATAGTCCACTGCCGTATTTTGCACCGTATGTTGTATGTTGTATTTATTTTCCTTTTAAAAGCTTTTCTGTTAAACTTGCCACATCTGTGAACATTTATGAGCTGTTTGCTCGAAAGACACAGGAATTTATGCACTCAGTAAAACGAGCTGCATTCAAAGGTTCAAACAATAAAATTAAAGCTACAAGAACCCCGGAAGTAATTGTGTCCTGTGTGGTATCTAATTCCACGGGCTACATAATTTTGGTACCAGGAGTGGGGTGTAGCTAAAACATTTTTTTTAAATTGGCAACAGAGTGGCTTATTTTTACTTTAAAAAAAATACGGCAGTGGTGAAGATTGCTGGTGACGTCCGTTGGTGTTGAGTCTGAAGCCATCCTGCTGTGGAGGTGGTGACCAGCGAGAGACGACGTGAGGGGCTCTACGAGGTTCTGGTGCTTCCTGTGTCACACGACTCAGCCGTACCAGCGCAGAGGACTCCAGCGCTAACTTCAGCTACAAAGACCAAGATTCAGCAAGGCTCCAAGTTAAAGACTGTCCTTGTAGTATCCTTGAACCAGGTTTTGAACTAAATATCCTCATTTATACTGGACTGAGTAAAGATTAATATATCATTATGTCTAGTGATTCTGCTGATGAAGGGAGTTCACGTAATGATAATGGCCACACCTCAGGTGGCATAACGGGTATAGGTGAAGGTGCTACAAAAGAAATGCAGACCACCATGCAAGAGCTCGCCAGACTGCGAGATGAGCTCACCAGGTTAAATGGTGAAGCAAGGGCTCAGAGAGCAAGTGATAACAGTGCACCCACACGTTCATACATCTACGTTCCAAGAGAACGCCAGATCCAAGCATTTAGTGGGGAGTGTGGTACAGACAGGAGATCTGTCGAAGAGTTTATTGAAGAGGTTGAAAGGGTTTTAAGATACAGAGAGCAAACAACAGAAGAACAATGTGACTATATACTATCCCTATTGCGTGGCCCTGCATTGGAAGAGGTGCGACTATGCATGAGGGGTCAGTCAGTGGGGCCCAGTGATTTATACTCTTACCTGAGCAATGCATTTGGGGAAAAGCGCAGTTCCACACAGCTTTTGCAGACCTTTTACAACCGTAACCAAACTGATGGAGAAGACCTCCGTGACTACTCCCATGCACTATCCCAGATTTTGAGCTCTGTAGTGAAACAGTCCACAGATGTAATACCTAATGAGAAAACTGTGCTCAGAGACCGGTTTATTGAGGGTTTAAGAGAAGCAGCACTCAGGCGTGAACTCAGGAAAATGGTTAGGGACAAACCAGAGAGCAGTCTTCTAGATGTGAGGAACGAGGCCCTCCTGTGGGAGATGGAGGACAGCAGGTCTCATCGTCCCAGGGTCATAAAGAGCAACCAAGTTACATCAGAGGTTCCGGAAACCCAGTGCTCTATTATTAAAACAAACAATGACCAAGGTACTGCATTAAATGATGTTCGGAGAGCAGTAGCCCATCAGGAAAAACAGCTAGCAGAGTTAGGCAAAACACTTGCTGATCTAGCCTTTGCTGTAGGTGAACTGAGTAAGCACAGCACTCAACAGACATTCCTAGAGCCCAAGCCACGACCTAGACCCCAGCCAAAGTTCACACCAGATGGTCAGCCTATCTGTTTCAAGTGTAGAGGCATAGGTTAAATTGCAAGAAAATGCTCACAGGCCAGAGGGGGTCAAGGGGACGCAACACCTAGTTCTTATGTAGTGCAGGAAAACTCGCACCCTCAGTTGTCATGAGCCACACAACTCGAGGGGAGGAAGCTGGCTCACCAAAAGAGACTCCAGACAGAAGCAGGATCTTAGAGCGTGCAGTTGGAGAATGTAAAACTGTTGAGGTGAAACTACGAGGTGTTACAGTGTCCTGCTTACTTGCCACTGGTAGCCAGTTCAGTACAATTTCTGAGAGTTTTTTCAGGGAACACCTGTCAGTGAAAGGCGAAGACATTCACCCGGCATTTGAGTGGTTAAAGATCACTGCAGCTAATGGATTAGACATACCCTATATGGGCTATGTGGAGCTTGATGTAGAAGCCATGGGTCTGACTATCCCAGAGCGAGGTTTTCTGATAGTTAAAGATTCTGAACACTCTTCCTCTGTTCCAGGTCTAATAGGGATGAACATTGTCAAAAAATGCAGAGAGCTAGTACACACTGAGTTTGACACCACACTGCAGGAGAGGTTTGACTCAAACTGGAGAGGCTTTTAATCATCTTCATGCAGTACATGCAACAGACAGACTCTCTTTCGCTAGGGTAGCTGGTAAGGATGTAGTCCATATACCTGCTTCATCTGCTGCTACAGTTATGGCTAGGGGACTCAGGACCGTGAGTGAGGATGGTTCTTTTTTGTTGCTGGAGTCTGTGGGTGTCCCCGTTCCTGGAGGTTTGGTTGTTGTGCCTACTTTGGTTTCATCGGGCAATCACATTTTTCCAGTCCGAGTCATGAACATGTCTGATGAAGATATCTGGCTAGGGCCACGGACTAGGCTAGGGGTTTTGACTCAGGTAGACTGTGTGAAAAGTGATGAGCTTTGTGAGGTACAGTTCCAGAGAATCTCAGCAGACACTGAACAAGTGAGTATCAGTGAACACCCCGAAACACCGACAGATGTGCAGGAAATTCTCGGCAAGCTCAATTTTTGTGGTAGCCCAGAACAGCAAGCACAGCTGACTTTGTTACTGGAGAAGTACTCTTTTGTGTTTGCAACAGAAGATGAAGATCTAGGCCACACTGACAAAGTACAACATGAGATCCATCTGACAGATGACATACCTGTAACACAGCCATACAGACGAATCCCACCCACACAGTACAGTGAAGTCAGGGAACATATTGGCAAGCTGCTTAAAAAAGGGGTCATTCAAGAAAGCTCCAGTGCTTATGCTTCGCCCATAGTACTAGTGAGAAAGGCAGATGGTAGTCTGAGGCTATGTGTCGATTACAGGAAACTCAACTCAAAGACAAGACGTGATGCATTCCCGCTCCCGAGAATTGATGAGAGTTTTGATGCGCTGAGAGGGGCAAAGTTCTTTTCGACCATAGATCTGGCGAGCGGATACCACCAGGTAGCTATGCATGAGAGAGCTCGGACTAAGACTGCATTTACTACACCGTTTGGTCTGTATGAGTACGTGAGAATGCCTTTTGGTGTTTGTAACGGTCCAGCTACATTTCAGAGACTTATGCAAGTTACTATGAATGATCTCATTTTTCAGATACTCCTGGTCTACCTAGATGACATCTTGGTCTTTTCAGAGACATTTGAGCAGCATTTACAGAGACTTGAGACTGTGTTTAAGAGACTGGCAGAGACGGGCCTTAAGGTGAAGTTGCAGAAGTGTGCTTTTCTACAACAGTCAGTAAAGTTTTTGGGTCATCAGGTGTCAGCAGAAGGTATAGGAACTGACCCCTCCAAGGTCTCTGCTGTTAAGAACTGGAAGGTCCCAACCACTGCCAAAGAGCTGCAGTCATTCTTGGGTTTCTGTAGTTACTACAGGAGATTCATTCGAGGCTTCTCACAGATTGCCGGGCCACTGCATGACCTAGTCAACAAATGTTCAGGTGTGAAAAAAACAGGGAAAGTAGGTCACCAGTTTTGTAATATGTGGACACCCGAGTGTGACTCTTCCTTCGAGCAGTTAAAGGAAAAACTTACCTCTGCTCCCATTTTGGGTTTTGCCGATTTCACACAACCATTTGTAGTTGAGACAGATGCTAGTCAGCATGGATTAGGCGCTGTATTGTGTCAGCAGCAAGGTGACACCAGACGTGTCATAGCATATGCTAGCCGCAGACTACGCCAGGCTGAGAAGAATGACCGAAATTATAGTAGCATGAAGTTGGAGTTGCTTGCCTTAAAATGGGCAGTTGCTGAAAAATTCAAGGGTTACTTGCTTGGTTCAAAGTTTGTTGTCCTGACTGATAACAATCCCCTCTGCCACCTCAAGACAGCCAAGTTAGGTGCTATAGAGCAGAGGTGGGTAGCTCAACTGTCTGTTTTTGATTTCGAGGTTAAGTACCGTCCTGGTTGCAGTAATGCCGCCGCAGATGCTCTCTCTAGGCAGGAGTTTGCAGGGGAGCCTGAAACAGACCCTGACTCGGATTTTGACGACTGTATCACTGTGTGTAACCTGATTGAGCGAGGAACAGTTCTGGATCCTGGTCTTGTCTCTAGAGGTCTGGAGTGTTACAAAGTGAGACAGATCCGTGCTGGGGAGTCGAGGTCTGGTGAGACAGGTACTAAACAGGGCAACACCCCCACACTGCCAGGTTATACCAGAGAGGAGCTGGTAGGTTTTCAGGCCGGTGACCCCACCCTAAAAGTGTTTAGGGCATTTTGGGATCGGGGGAGGAGGCCATGTCCCAGAGAGAGAGCAGCCCTGTCTAGTCAAGTGAAAAGATTGTTGAAACAATGGAGATGCATACAACAATGAGAAGGGTTGTTGTACAGGGTTATCACAGACCCACGTCATGGAGAAGTGTGGCAGTTACTCGTGCCTAGTTGTTTGAGGGACCAAGTTCTAGAAAATGTACATAACAACATGGGACATCAGGGCATAGAGCGCACTGTAAACTTGCTAAGAGGGAGGTGTTTTTGGGTAGGGCTATGCGAGGATGTTGAAAGCTGGGTTAAAAACTGCGAGCGGTGCATTTTGACCAAGATGCCTCAGCCAAAAATCCATGCTCCAGTTCAGGCATTCCTGGCCTCCCGACCTCTAGAAGTGGTGGCTGTTGATTTTACAGTGTTGGAGGCAGCTTCAGATGGCCGTGAAAATGTCCTTGTTGTGACAGATGTGTTTACAAAGTTCACACAAGCGTATGCTACCAAAGACCAGAAGGCTGACACTACAGCTAAAGTTTTGCTCAGGGAGTGGTTCATGAAATATGGGGTCCCAGAGAGACTGCACTCAGACCAAGGTCGAAATTTCGAGAGTGAAATTATAGCAGAGCTGTGCAAACTCTACACGGACAACTCCCTACAGGCTACAGGGAAACGGTCAGTGTGAAAGATACAATTGCACACTCCATGACTTGTTAAGGACACTCCCACCAGAGAAAAAAAAGCATTGGCCAGAGCATCTGTCTGAAGTAGTATATGCCTATAATGGCACTCCTCATTCCACCACAGGGTACTCGCCTTATTATTTGCTTTTCGGGGTACAGCCACATCTCCCAGTAGATGCTTTATTAGGGCGTGAGTGTGGGTCAGACAGGAAACAGGATTGGTTGTCTGTTCATCAGGAGAGACTCCGACAGGCACACGAGAGAGCCAGAGAGTACTCAGAGCAGAAGGCAGCTGAGAGGATCTCACTGCAAAATGAGAAGGTGTATTGTCCTCCTGTGGACACTGGTCAGCTGGTTTTCCTACGTCACAGACCCCCAGGTAGACATAAGATTCAGGACACATGGACCTCAAAAGTCTACAAGGTAGTTGACATCCAGGGTACCACACACACTGTTGAACCTTTTGAGGGAGGTCCCATTAAAAGAGTTCATAGGTCAGAGTTGCGACCTTGTGCAAAACCAGTTCCCAAACCAAGAACTAGAACTAGGTTACAGACCACTACACAGCCTGTAGCTGAGGATGAGCCTGAGTCACCGGAGGCTGATTTTGTTATTGTTGAGGAAGTCATCCCTCGCCGGCTTGTGCAAGTACCTAACCTGCCTCTTGCAGCAGAAAGTGTTAGTTTACACGTGACAGCACCCACAGATGAGAGTGACGGTGAAGGACCTGAGGAAGGTTATTCAGATATGAGAAATTGTGGCACAGAAACAGAATGTGTTAATGATGTGCATCCAGACGTTAGCGACAGTGACTTGCCCATTATTGAAAACAGGGACAGGCCCGCACTAACAGATGATGCTGGTGGAGCAGGACGTAGAACCTATGCACCTAGACCTGCCATTAGGAAAAGCAAGCGGGAAATGGCTGGATCTCATTCAAACCCATTTCATCTGCCAAAGTCGGCCTGTAATGCAGTCTCAGCCAGCACAGACATGATCTCTAAGGGTTTGGCAAGCCTGGGTGCTGCTGTCTTTGAAAAGGCCTTGCAGGGAGTATTTGAGTCAGTTCATGTTTCGTAGTCACCGAGGACGTTGACTATATTTGCAGGGGAGTATGTAGCCGGGTGGTAAATCTGTTAAATATGTTAAATGATTTTCCACTTAAATTTAGTAGTTTAACTGTTAATATATGTAATTGTTACACTGTCAAGCCATGTAAAATGTCATTTGATGTATTTAAATTGTGAAGCAGATTGTGAGTGTATTTTTATAGTTTTGGTTGTCATTGCATGTTTTGACCAGTAAGTGGCAGTGTTGCGGACTTTTATTGTAACTCCGTGCAAGTCATCCAAGTGCATCTTGGGTACTCTTTCTGCAAGTTATCTAATTGCATCTTGGGTATTCTTTCTTTCTTTCTTGTGTGGAGCACCTGAAGATTGCGGTGTGACGGTGCTCTGACTCCGCAGTAAGTAAGGGTAAATATCTTGTGAAATATACCTGTAACATTATTCCAAACAATATTGTATGTCGGTAATTTGACAAGATGGTTTGATTTAGACGCTACTGGAGTTGATGTTCGGTGATTTTGGGCGCGAGCCGTCGACCACTGTTCGCCATTGCAGGCATGACAAGGTAATGTTGGCGTGCATAAAGCCACACCATGCCATTGTATTTGGGATGTAAAGGTTTTATATGCATTTTAATTCTGTTTAAAGGTAACTGACAGAGTGAGAAGTTGCGCGATCTTCAGGAAGTTCCACATGTCTTTGTTAAACCCTGTTTAACATACATAGTCCACTGCCGTATTTTGCACCGTATGTTGTATGTTGTATTTATTTTCCTTTTAAAATCTTTTCTGTTAAACTTGCCACATCTGTGAACATTTATGAGCTGTTTGCTCGAAAGACAGGAATTTATGCACTCAGTAAAACGATCTGCATTCGAAGGTTCAAACAATAAAATTAAAGCTACAAGAACCCCGGAAGTAATTGTGTCCTGTGTGGTATCTAATTCCACGGGCTACAATGGATTACAGCAAAGAAACGACAAACAAATGGAAGGAGTTTGCCCCGGTCCACGTGAGGATGATTTCGTTTGGGGTCCAGCTGTTCCAACTGAAAATCACCAGTCGTGGGCATACCATCAACTTTGGGATGCCACACGAAGCCGAGAAGTTTCTTCAAAACACCTTTCAACCTCCACCAGCCCTACAAAACCAATAAATGGCCGCCTTGCTCCGGGAGCTGGACAATGGCAACAAGATGGATGCCTCGTCACCGCCACTATGGAGAAGCCTTTTTTTCAATTATTATTAAACAAGTTGTAAAGAAGATACAATATTCTGTATTCAAATATATCTGTCAAACAAGAACAACAAATACAAACAACAGAGTTGTTAATATAAACAACAATAAAACAGAAAAAAACAATTTATTGGAGCCGGGGGATTTTTCAAATTAAAACATTAAAAAGATTGCAAAAATAGACAGTCTTCGCAGATTTCTTATTTTTTGAGTCAGTGATTGTCTTAATGTATTGTTTGGTGTCATTTTCAAAAACAAAAAATTTGGGTTTAGAATGGCAAAATTTTGACTTATGAATGTGATACTTTGCTAAAATAATCAATAAATTTATGATAATCAATTCTTTACTTTTGTTACTATTATTAACGTGAATACCAAAAAATAAATTTTTCCAATAAAGAGAAAAGTCAGGGTCAACATTATTAATAATATATCGTGATAGGTCTTTCCAGAATTTGACAGTACTATAAGGACATTGCCAGAACAGGTGCAGCATAGTTCCAGGGTTTAATTCACATAAAGAGCATTTTACACACAAGTCTTTATTAAACTTATTAACTAGATAGGCGTTTACATGATAGAATCTATGTAACATTTTAAAAGAAATTTCCCTTATTTTATTAGTAAAAAGATATTTATACGGGAGACACCATATATTTTTCCAATTCAAGTTGCCAACAAAACTAGACCAGTAGGAGACAGCAGAAGGTGTACAAGCAATGTCAGATTGAAATAAGGAACGAATATTAAGGTTATTATTCCTTAAGGTGGTAGAGAGGCAGACTTTACCTACCAAAGTTAATTTAGGATCAAGTGTCGGCAAGGATGCTGGTCCTTCGGAACCCCTTCGGAGGGTCAGAATTCCAGAAGGAACAGCATCCATAACCGTTGCAAACTCCTTTGGGGTAACAGGAATACCGTAGGCATTAAGGAATTCAGAAAACCTTAACAGGAAACCATTAGCATTAAGTAATTGGTTGACTAACATGATGCCATTGCTAAACCAATTTCAAAAGAATAAAGACCTATTCTTTTTTCTTTTTTTTTTAATATAGATTTTTTATTGGTGATAAACAAGCAAACAACAAACAATACTGGGAATACAGGTCACCATTTTTCATGTTTCCTGGGGTGCTGGATTTGGCAAAGTTGCGAATTTGAAAATACCTAAACAGATCAGAATGTTCAAGTTTGAATGTGGAACGTAATTGTGCAAAGCTAGCAAACAGGCCATCAACATAAAGATCACCCAGGCAGGATAGGCCTTGCCTGTGCCAGACGGCAAATCTCGAATCAATCTTGGCTGGTTGAAAGAGTTGATTGTTGCAGATAGGTGTAGCTAGGGGCAGAGAAGTCCAGCTGAACTGTTGCCTAATTTGTTGCCAGATTTTCAAAGTGGTAATTACTATGGGGTTAGAGGAGTGCTGTTTAGGCTTAAATGGAAGACTGCTACACACCAATGCTTTTAGGGATGAGGAATGACAAGAGTTAGCTTCTAACTGAATCCAATTATCACCAGTGTCTGAGATCCAGAGTGCAATTTTATGCATGTTAGCGGCCCAGTAATATAATAGAAAATTTGGTAGACCAAGTCCCCCCTGTAACCTCCCTCTTTGGAGCAAAGATTTACGAATTCGTGGGATTTTACCCCCCCCCATATAAAATTTGAAATTATTGAATCCAATTGACGAAAGAAATGTTTAGGTAAAAAAATAGGTAGGCACTGAAATAAGTATAAGTATCTGGGGAGCACGTTAATTTTAATGGATTGTACTCTACCTGCTAGGGAGAGGGGTAGGCT